>NW_012130086.1:964357-968586 GCF_000143395.1 Atta cephalotes
TAGGTAGGTGTCGTACCGTACCGACGTAGTAGTACGTAACTTAACAACTAAGTAGAGGAGTAAGAAAGAAGGAAATATATAGTGTAGTATAGTATTATAGTATATATATATATATATATATATATATATATATATATATATGTGATATTCAAGTTTTTAAAAAACTGTTCTACAAAGTTACAATCTTATTATTACGAATACGTTAAATTTAATGTTTGTAGAAATTGTTACAGGTATATTTCATATATTATTAATAAAAATTTGATTAATGCAGAGTCTTTGTAAAACTGTGTTTGCAGGATAATAATGATTTACATATTTCGAATTGCGAATCACACAAACATAATTTTTATATTAATATCATAAATCTAAATTTCTATAATGTAAATGTCATTAATTAGACAAGAAAAGTATTATCACATTTCTCGTTAGTGAGAAACGAGTTTTATGTCGCGATGCACTCTCAAGGCTTTCGCAATCCGCTCTCGTTCTGAAAAAAATCAGAATAATTGCAGTCCCACGTTTAACAATAAGATAGAGGTAGGCAGCAGCGTGGCCTGACCAAAGTCCCCGTGAATTAACGTACACGATTGTGCTGCACGCAAAAAGCGGTTGCACATCCAGTTGTAGATGTAATTGCGGTGGCGCGCACTGTGTTTTGCCGAGTTTAGATAATTGTGGTAACTGGAGATTAACGTGTCCTCACAGTTTACAATCTTTTTCTACCCTTCCTAAGTGAAGGAATTAAATAAGCAATTATAAGATGTACATATACTTGCTGTTCTCGATCTTCGACGGGTGACGTTTTGTATTAAAACAACTTAATGCATTGGTCAGTTATCAGCCATTTATCAGAAACCTTTCGAGTAACATAGTTCAAGTTCTTCACAGAATGCAATAAAGTTCTTTTCTATCTGTCAGTTTATGCTCGAAATCCCCAGTATTTTATTATCGCAACTGAACTATGTTGTCGACGTGAGATGGCTTATCTTGTCGGCTTACCAATGATAGATATTATTATCGCTTATCGCGTCGGTAGAAGCGGACGTTTAAGCCAGGGTAACACCATTAGGACCACCCTGTGCCTTCTTATCGCACGAACGCCAGCAACTTTTCGTCCTCGTCGTTTACGCGTGCCGTCACCGTGCCGAGATCCAAACTCGAGCTCAAAATTATCAATATACTAGCATAAAATTAGCATACCGCTTTTAAAGAAAATATTGTTACAGTTGCACAATTTTTGTAATATACTACTGAGTGATCGTAAAAGATATGATAACATCATACTATAATTATTCAATAATTATATTGACAATTATAAAGATTATAATACAAACGATTATTATAAATAAAATAACAATTAATATGATGACATTAATTCTTCGGTGCGATATATACTTTAGAAACGACACATTTGAATATAGCATATCCAACCTAATTCGATTAATTATAACTTTTATAAAAATGAATAAATTGTAAAGAATTTTTCTTCAAACGCGCTACACATTAAACAACATAACAGTATCAAATAATATGTATTTAATAAAAAAATTATAAGCATTGGAAAAAGAAAACCGGGTATGACATCCATGCAGAAATACAATAGCAGCGAAGTTAAAAATACTGCAATGATAATGGATATCACACGAAAATAAGATTTTTCGGGATATCTTATATAAAGAAATGCGTATAAATGATAGAAATGGTACGTTTTAATATGCATAAAAATGCAGCGTCTAACTTAAGAAGAACGCTCAGAGGGAGTTGCTGCTCGCTGGAAGACAAAGCATCGTGGAAGACGACACGCGAAACAGGCGCGAGAAATATTACGGTACCGAGAGCGTACACGCGCCGCGTCGTATATCTGTAATAATCATTCCCCATTCAAGGCGAACGTTTCATTCGCGTGGATGCGGCACGCTCGCGTCGCAAATTGCGATAGAGGATGCACGTGGTTGCAACGACGACGGCGGCGACGGCGACAACGACTCCCATAATCAACGCTCGCTCTCGCGCTCGCGCGACGACATACTTTCCGGCTTTCTTCTTCGTTTCTTCTTATCTGATCTCTCTCGGTGGGGTGCTGCCCAGTACTCGTAACGTCGCTATAACTAACAACGAACCAACGAGGCTGGGTCGTGTATCATCTCGCCGTGTTAAAGCTGCCAGAACGCGTGTGCACGCTTGGAAACGGATAGCAGAGCGTGTTGCAACACATTGTAGGCGACACAATTGCATTTTTCCGCGGTGTAATTTACCGGGAGATGCGCGATATTATTAGTCTTCCTAAGCGATAGCGATTTTGCTTGGCGTTTTACCATTCACTCTCTAAAGAATGCGTGATAAAGCTCCTTAAAAAAAATAAAATGCTCTTTAAAACGGAGCAAAATCTATTTATCTTATTTCATGTGGTATTATTATTTTTGCTCCTATTTTGAACAAAAAGAATTAAATGTTTAAATTATTGAATTGATTATTATTATTATTGGAGTTTGAGAATTATTACGATATATATTTTTAACATGAATTATTAATTAATATTAATAAATGAATTTCGAAATATATAAACTATTAATTATTACTCTCTATATAAATATTTAAATTTATTTTTATATTATAATTTTAATTACTTTGTTTTACATTAAGATTTTCTTCTGTAATTTTTCAATTTTGTTGAAAGATAGATTTCTAACGATGTATCAAAAATTGAATGTTCCACACATTGATTCTGCGATTCCATCAAATATTGCAATTTTGACAAATATTGGTCAAATTTCTATGCTTCATATCGAGAAAAATTTGATACAAAGTACAGAAGTTCATACGAGTAGAAGATCGGAATCAATTCGTTGTAAAGGATAGAAAAGAAAGAAAACCTGAACACAGTCCAAAGTCGACTATCATAAGATTAAACCGAACGAACGGATCGAAACTTTTCGAGACTTATCAACTATTGCTGTGGGAATAAGATTTCGACTCGTCTCTTTTACGGTATGCAGGGATTTTAAGACTGGGATGGCTCTCGCGTTACGGCTTGAAGAAGCTCTTGAGTCTTCTGTTGAGTTTTACATATCATCCCGACTTATTCTTTTCACTGCTCTTCTGCTATTTCGGATAGGGACTTTAGGATTTAAGATGAACATTTTCCAGATAGTTCCCACCTTTTTTCCAAACATGTCGCTTCAGAAGAACGCGCGAAAAAATCATATGATGTTATATCTCGTAAATTATATAACCAAGAATATTCATCATTTTGTGAAAATTTGGGACATGTGCCGTAAAACCTAAAACTTTCATTTTTTTTTCTTTATGATATTGACAGTTCATAAATTTATGTGTATTTCTGAAAACAGGATTTTAAATGGAAATTGGAAGTTACGTTTCTTAAAATTAATAATGAAAAAATATTTCTTTATATATATTTTTTAATAATTTGTGTTTGGCAATTTTCTTATTTTTATCCATATCAGAGAAACAGATAATATTTATATATGAATTTATGATTTACCTTGATATATTTCATTTTATTTGATTGACTATGTTCAAGCTAAATGAAATTATTGCCAAAACGTATCTGAAATTGTAATAAACAATGAAACAGATTTTTTACCTCTATCAGGCCATTAACAATGTTAACAAAGATAAGTCATTCTGGAATTACAGCTACAAAGAAGTTAGCACGATTCTGACATTAAAATTTACAATATTATATATAAAATTTACAATTTTTTTTATATAGCTTTTCTAATGTTGATTATCAAAATAAATATTAAAAGATATTCTTCAAAATTGTTTTTTTTCTTTTATTAAATAATAAGTAAATATATTATTTTTGTGTTATATGTAATAACTGTATATATATTAATAATTTGTGTTCATTATTCTGTTCTTAACAAGGAACAATTTACTCAACGTTAGTAAAACTTTTAATTGTCGGTGTCTCTTCGGTATGCCGACATCCGCATTCGCTCGAACCATCGTTACGAGCAACAAAGCGGGATTTCGTCCGCGGTCAGTGACGAGACGGCGAGAAATTCAGTCGTCGACACGTACCGACTTCACGAACAATCCGCCATTTCAGCCACGAAATCCGGTGCTTTGATCGCTACTGCGTGATATCGAATTAAGCTCAAAGGAAAGTCTGTTGTCGCGAGAGAGAGAGAGAGAGAGAGAGAGAGAGAGAGAGAGAGAGAGAGAGAGGAGGAGGAGGAGAGAGAGAGAGAGAGAGA
>NW_012130086.1:969997-982035 GCF_000143395.1 Atta cephalotes
GAGAGGGAGAGAGAGAAAATAATTAATTATTATCTGTACGTGCTGGTGAGGAAAATTTGCCCCGTATCATCGCATAGTAGGTAGAGAATCCGTTAAGCCTCTAATAATAGCTGTCTAATTCCAAGCAAGAGCAGGTTTGGTTAAAGCAATGCATACGTAGAGCATAAAGCAATTGAAATTACTGGATTACAGAATTGTGAAATTCACATTTGGATAATACCATACATCAAAGATCACAAGTGTTGATGCACAAAGTATATCTTTTTTTTCTCTTCTGATCTCTTCTGATTCTTTTCTGATTCTAAAGAAATATTGCGTTCAAATAATAGCTAAATAAATATATCATTTCTGGAAATTATTCCTCAATAGAGCTTCTGGAAATTTCTATCCGATTTTTAAAAACAGGCAGATTCTGTGAGAAATTTCCCGTTGGAAAATGTGAGTCTATAGTGATGAGAGTTTTTAGTTTACCGGTACGATTTCTGCCGTTACGAAGAACACAGGGTCCGTTTTAATTTCCGAGGCCGGCACCCGATGATCGACCACCGTCCATCAGTGAAAAATACAGGCCCGTAAATAATGCCGCCTGCGAGACGGAAGGCCACAGCCGTGGAACGGTGATGTGGGCCAAGGGAGGCCAACGAACCCCAGAAGCCCTGCTGCGCCGCTTCTGTCGATGGTTGACTCCAAGGATCGACAGGGCCCTCATTGCCACCTACACAATCGGTATCCGATGCAATCTCACTGTATGACGATGATGATATTTTTAATAGACATTTTTCGTGAAGCATTTACAATTTTTTTTTTAATCAAACCTTGTAATTTGGATGAGTGCCAGTTATGTGCCAGATACATGAAAATGAATTTCTATATCTATTTATATGTAATTTAGCATACGATAATTGGCATAAGACAAATAAAAATTTTATTAAATTGAATAATAAAATAACATCTAATTTAAATGAATTCATAAAGCTTGAAAATTTAATATTAATTCTAATTATTAGAATTTGCGGTAATATAATAAATCTGAAAATATTATGGCCTCAAAGAATACAAAAAATCGTGACACTTTAACTTATCGCAAAGTTATTAATCGCAAGAGCACACGTCTTTCCGTAACGTTGAAGTGATGGGAGAGGAAAAAAATCATCTTGAAAAAGTTAACGCATCGTGAAGCGCGTCTTTAATACGGGACGAGCGTCTTTTCAGGTCGCTCGTTGAAAGAGACACTCTTGAGGGACGGGGAAAAACCGGGAAAATGGAGGAAAGGCGATCCGGTGATACGTAGACACGTAGTCGGGAAAAGAAGAGCACGCGGCACAGAAAGGGGAATTCTTTCCGCGAGAATGCAGGCGCTTCGCGCTCTCTTCTTATAACCCAAGGACTCCTCTTTGTTGGTCGGCAGCAATATACCGTGATATGACATTCTTTTCCTATTCGCGGAAGCGCTGCCCGACGGCTACACGTCGGAAAAGACACGCCATCTTTAATCGTCCCGTCCTTGTTTAAGGAAAGAACTATGAGCTTTTATTCCGGCTATGTACTCATGACTAATATAAGATTAGACTTCGTCGCGATGGATTTCTTCCGGTCCACTTTCTACTTCGTGTCGTTTTAAAGAAATTTCATAGTGCTAGAAATAGGGAAATGCATTATCAGCATGTGCATTAAACAAAATAAAAACGGGAGATGTGCGAATTCAGTTTTTTACAACGTTTGATAAAAATTTACAGTTGTAAAAACGTGAACCAATGATATATTTGCGAAAAATTAAAATTAAAATTTAATTATAAATTTAAATTTAAATTTTTAATTAAAATTATAGGTATATATGAGCATATAATTTTGACATAAAATGCGAAATCCTACAGTTTTTAATTAGTAATAATTTATGGATTTATGGATTTTCTCCTTTTTAGTGAAAGTTAGTGAATTTACATTCTGATATTTGTAGCGAAAGTGATCAAGAGAAATATTATTGTGGCGTTCGTCGATATGGGACAGTGGGACGACTGAGTATAACCGGAACACTTTTTCCTCCGTCATCAACGTATGCTAGATGGATAAATGCGTCGTGCGAGCGTTAAATGGAACAGTTCTTAAAGGCCAAAGACTGAGTCATCAACTGACATCCGTCATGACCCTGAATATTCGTTCTACTTCGACGAATTGAACTACTTAACTCTTTGTCGATGAGAATTTTTACATTTTAAACAAACAAAACAACAAAGAATAATCAGCACATATATATCTGGGAAATATATTTATAATCTTTTGACAGATTATATTTATGAAAGAAGTATTGATATGGAATTTGCTTACTGAAATATGGATGCTTTGCACATAGTCAGCCTCTTGATACTTTCAAGCTTAATGTAGCAAAATCGCAAATACGTGATGTTAGATTTCACAATATTGATTTACCTTCATACAATTCTACTATTTGATCTATCACCTGATACCGTCTAATACGGCAATGATAAGGGTATTTTATTGGCCGACTGCGCGTTTTCTCAAGAGGGAAGGTAGATATATGAGGAATAGTCTGCAAACTTCACGCTCGGAATATGTCAGTCCATCATCATCATATATGCAAGAGAATATTAAATCGATATGAGAATGAATTGGGTGATTTCGGGCATTTATGCATCGTTGCCTTTTTAAATGAGGGGTTGAATAATTTTAACGTTATTTTTTATCCGCTTGTTTCTTCAAATGATCCTCTTGAGATCCCAGAAATGTAATCCGAACGAGAAAAAGAGAGTTAAAAAAATCTTTACAGCTCACCTGCACAATATCGCATCGATAAGATATGGCAGTCGAGATATATAAAATGTATAATATTATATAAATAAAAAAAATAAGATACTAAAAAAAAAATGTCTGTTTTAATTAAACAAAATTCGAAAAGACTGTATAAAATAATAGTCACGAAAAATTTGTATTACTTTGTTTTTCTCATAATTTTTTCGAGTCTTCGAAAGGAAGATTCCACTTCTTGGGCAACTGATCGCACCGTTCTCTGTAATTTTCACCACGTCGACTAGCGAATTTAATGGGCTTAGAGACGACGGGATTTATCGCAACAGCATTTTCCGCAAGACGAGGTTCAAAAGCCACAACTCAGGGAAAATTCGAGAGGGACGAGAACATTCCGCGCGCGCAATCCGCGAAAATCTCACTTTGGGCTCTCAGGCGCGAGAGAGGATCTTTCTCGCGCGGCGTTCAAAGATTTTAATGCCCAGACCTGTTTCCTTTTTTTCTTCCTTCCTTCCGCGAAGGCGGGTTGCGCGATTATTTTTCGCTTCGTCTTTCATTCGTTCATCGACTAATTCTTCCACTTGTTCGTTTTTCTTCCGGCGTTTCTTTCCCGTCGAACGATTTATCCCGTTTAAAGAAAGCGAATGAGCGCCCTTGTCGTTCCGAGATCTTTTCGCTGAGAAAATCTGGAAAGATGTTCGGGGATGTTTAAATATAATTGGATATTGAATTTTTGTTCCCCTCCAATTATACACATAATTTTATATAACAATAAAATCAGACATTGTAAATAAGAAGTGAAACTAACATGCTCTATTTTATGGGTTTATTATTAAGCTAATAAAATCTCTAAATTTATTGGAGTGTTATTTTTAATTATACAAGCAGAATATCGATAGTACTGGTAATAGAGAATGATTTCGTTCGAATCTATATATGTGTAAATCACGTTTTGTTCCCGCTGTACATTCATTCGGCGGTAAATTCGTTCGGCAGTTAAGAATGCATAGTGACCGGTTCATGCGAGACGATTCCGACAGGAACCCATTGTATTCAGTCTGTTACTGCAGTCTTAATTGCTGGATAAATTTACTATCACGTCCAAATCAAACAGACATTTATTGTTTGCCGCACGTACAACTGGCTGTAATATCGTGCTGCCAGAATTCTATTTGAATCTATTGTTACAAAGAGAACAACAAAAGAAAGAAGTTGAAGCCAGAAGCTCTTTTAAACTTTTTTATTATTAAATTTCTTATTTCACAAAATGTAAATCTAATATTTGTGATCTCTTTTTCGCAGCTATTTCTAAAAATCTTTTGTATTGAAGATAAATATTTTCTTTGGTTTATTTATAAATTAATTCGAAAATAATTTATGTTTTTCTTCTGCAATGACTTAAGGAAATTCAGCTCTATGCGCTTCTAATATATTTTATGATTATGGTGAAGATTATGATAGATAGATATTTCATGTCTCACTGAATATAAGAACATAATTCATCATGCATGAATATAGAAAATTATGTCCAACATTCTTTTAAAGTATTTCTTAAAGATCTCATATTTCTTAAGCTTTGTATCCACAATATTATAAATTAATCCGAAATCTGGGACAGAGACAAACTTAACAAATCACATTTAAACAATTCGATCATATGATCAATACAATTGATCAATTTTTTTTTCATCCAAGGTCTCGGTCCGATTTCTAGCATTGTAGACATACATGACATTCCGAGAAAGAAGAGAAATAAAAGAGAAATCTGGATTTTATAGCTGCTTTCTGCGAATAAGTTGGACATTCTTGGTCGGACAAATTTGCAATAATGACCCTAGGCAATATTTGTGAAGATGCACAACATCATAGCATGTACCGATATTGATCATCACGAGAATCGAGGGTTAATACGAACTAGCTACGAGTTGGCACGCGAAACAGCAAAACCAATTTCGGTGATGGCCAAACACTTCCGCCTCGCGGGCTTATTTCAGCGTGTGCCGCTGTCCGCGCAGTGCTACACAATTTCATTCGCACGCCGAGGGTATCCGCTGTATGCTGTCGGTTCCGTCGTCGATACACACTGCCGGGCAAATAAAATACCGTGGCTGTATACTCTCGATCGCCGCTGCCGTGTGTACCCAGTTCTGGGTGTATGCACGTATGTATATGCAAGTACGCATAGATCCCGATTAAAGGCCTTTGAGCTTTTGCGCGTCTCATGCATACAGTAGTCGCGTACAATGATTATAGCCGTGAGTGAAATCAAACGTTAGAGCGTGGGAGAGAAAGTCCTGTCACCGCATCGTGCATCTACTATGCAAATGATATATTTACAGACGTGCGACTTCTATCCTATACTTCAATCATATGTTTGTATCGAATCGTTACATACGTAAAGCAGCATAGGTTTACATTAATGATTTTTTTATACGATATTTTATACAATATTTAGGAAGATTTTTTTGTAATTTTATTTTAAAAATGATTCAAAAGAAAATGTAACAATCTTGTGAAAAGAAGAAATAATAAAGTGTAAAAAGTTTCTAACAGCGATATCTCCATTATTGCTAATGTAAAATGTTAGAAATCTTATAGAATATCACGTGGTGCCGTGAAAGAACCGAGAAAGTAATTTAAAAAAAAAGAGTATTCTAGAGAAAGGAATTAAAGAGAAAGGATACAAGCTAACAGTCCCATCGATTTTTTTACATTCGGTGATTTAGTTTCCTGTAAAGGGAGAAACCTCGATATATCTCACACCGTGAATTTATCTCCTGTAACCGAGATAAGTCGGATAAGAAATAAAATGAGAGACGCAGATCCCTGGCGAGCCCCAATCTGCAGTTTGGCAGGTTCCGCGCTGCCGCGCTCATTGTTCCCAATGAATTATCCAACCCTGCATGCACACTCCGTACATTTGCGCGCTCCGTACACGCGAGCGAACTCACACAAATGCATCCTCACTGGCTCACGATATGCTTCACGATGCCGCCTGGAAATGGAAATGGAAGTAGAAGTGTGCCACCAGGTCAATGGACCTTTCTTTTCTCCGTTCTTCTTCTTCTCCTTCTTCGGTTTCCTCTTCCTGCTTCCAGACCACCTAGTTTCGTGACCCCTTCGGGCTCCACGGATGCATTAGCCTCGGACACGAACCGCTACCTTTTTGTCGGGCCCTCAGCCTGCCTCTTCACTTCCTGCATTTCTCTCTCTCTCTCTCTCTCTTCGTCTGTTCAGCGTTTCTCCAATCGCGCCAAGGACGCGACGCTGGTCCCCTCGAGCAACAAAAGCTCTTTTCTACCAAGTGAAATCTCGCTGGTGAACGAGCTTTCCGACATCCTGCACGTATCATGATTTACCACGATTCCGGTAAACAGATTCGCTATACACGGGGATGACGTCAAATTCTCGTTCGTACAGAAGTATCGTTGAAACTTGCAATCGATATCTTTTATATACAAAACTTTTTTAAAATAAAATGTCTCTGTTAAAATTTAAATTAAAATTCCATTGAACAAGTGTGAAATTAAATAACTGTGAAATTAAATATAAAAGCAGATTTAACTGTATAATTTTAGCTTCACAAGTATCAGACTCATTCCATAAAATAAACTTATACTTTCTTTTTTTCATAATCAGCGATTCTGTGTCAAACAAGAATTTTTTTAGCGTCCAAGAATAGATCGTTTGTATATACGCGCTAAAGAATAACTCGAAATTAAAGCTGACACTTCGGACTTATTGTTAGTGTAAAACACGTCGAGCTACTCCTCGCGCATAACAGACACGGGCACCGGAATAAAACGACGTGACGCAAAAGAAGTCATCTGTTTTCGTAACGCAACGCGCGATACATTCTGAAGCAATATTTTTCACTTAAAATGCATTACGCTCGGCGTGATGCTATAGTATATCATTCTTACTTTAGGTGACTAACCAACAGTCGCCGTCTTGAAAATGCAAAGTCGCGCGACGCGAATAAAAGCGGATATATACTGCGCAATATATACAAATATAATATATATTCACAAGATATCGATAACGTATGAATTCATTAAATATTAAATTATGAAAGATTGGAGTGAGGAAATGCTTAAAATCATCGCGATCTACACAAAGAACTATTTTCTAAACAATTTATTTAGGTATCTACTTTACTTATTTATTTCTACGATATTTACGATCTCTTATTATGTACATTAAACGCATCAATTGTCCAAGCAGTTTCCTCTTAATATTTATGAGATATACATTAATGACTCCGAAATATCGATACCACGAACGAATCCTGTCCGATTCGTTGAGGAATTATGAGTAGACATTTGATCAAAGACGATCGTGCACTCCTTGGCAAGGCGTTCGTCTCGAAAGCCTTTGCAGAAACGGTTTGCCTTCGCCGCATTACCCTCACCTTTGGTTACGTCGTACATAGGATTTATACGATTTTTATACTTTCTTTCCGCGATCGGGTATCCTCCGGGAGGGATCTCGTATTCACAAGGCAAGAAAAGTGTACGAGAAGTGAGAGGAGGTGGGTGCCGACGACCCTTGGCACGGAAGTCTGGCGCGTTCCATACACTTTTCATGAAGTACATTTTCCAACAAAACTCCTCGACGACGTGCACGCAACCTCGTTCCGACAAGATCGACGGGAACGTCTACATATGGGGTGACGTGAAAACTACCCAGTAGAGGTAGTAGCGTAGTTTATTCTACAACGAGTCTCAGGTCAGCGATTTATTTCAGCTTGTTGCGAGCCCTAAATTACGACATGTGCAAAATGTTTTCTTTAGCGAGACATTGATGAAAAAATATTTTAATGATAATGGCATCGATACATGAATTAAATTTAAAATATAAAAAAATCGAATTCTAACAATGACAATAAATAACAATATGACGTTCAATAGCAATGAGTTAAAAAGAAATTATTTGTATTTTAGTTTATAACTTGTTTACAATCTGTTTAGCTTATTATTTATAGCTTTCTAAAATTTTAAGTGAGTCTCACTCTGAAAAAAAGTGAAATTTCATTTTTAAAGGTTGAAAATTGAGCTATTTTTTTTTCAAGGCTGGCTCAATTTTCACTCTTTAGAGTGAGATTCTAAAAAATTTAGAGAGTATATAAATGCGGTTGTATTTGATAATTTCTCGCAATGAGAAACACAGTAAAAAGCGATTAATTTTACTTAATCTCGATTCTAATTGATGAATCTTCAAAATTTGACATTGCAACACGAAATTAAATATTTTATCATATTTATTGTACCATGCAAGTGACGTGCACCTGTTTTCAAGCAAACGAAAAAAAAATAATATATATATATGTATATATATATATATATGGTCCGCGAAATATCGCAAATCGATAGGATGCAGCCATAAATCTCTCGCCTCGCATACTTCAGCGAATAACAGTTCCCCAGCGAATCGGCCGATCGTATCCTACCCAGATATATCGAGTGTCCTCCGCGGAAACATCTTCGTCGGACATCAGTCACA
Source organism: Atta cephalotes (assembly GCF_000143395.1). Classification (NCBI taxonomy): domain Eukaryota; kingdom Metazoa; phylum Arthropoda; class Insecta; order Hymenoptera; family Formicidae; genus Atta; species Atta cephalotes. The sequence goes on from NW_012130086.1 coordinate 978,263, forward strand.
ACGCTTGTTGTATAACCGAGATTGCGATATGAAACTTTGAGCGTGTACGGCAACTGTGGCAAAATTGATCGTGCCTTAATACGCTTTTACACAAAGACGCAAGCTGAAAGTGCACCACTACGTGCACGCAATTGCGGGTAGTTGTAGACAGTTGCGTAGGTAGGCGGCTTGCAAAAGTAATAAACCTCCGTAATCTTCCTTACAGGAAGCTTACTTTCTATGCGACTCATTCATCTCCTTATAAATCCGATTTATTCTCTTAAAAATTAAATATTATTAGATTTATTTTTGAACTGATATTTTTACTATTAATTTTCATGCTTTATTATAAAATAAAGAAGAAAAATAGATTTGGTAATACTAGTAATACGTTGATTAATATAATAAGCAATACAGCAAAGTGAAAAATATTAAATTGAAAATGCACATTTCGTGGTAGATGCAATTTAACTCTCGTCTCTTTCACTAGCTTTATGCAAGAATCAGACAAGAGGCTTCCGTCGAGCGACGTCCTACGTGAAATTCGTTGTTGCGGTGCGCGACGCTGCACAATGCGCATGCAAGGGTACAACAAGAGCACACTACAGGACGGATCGTCCTTTATGTGCCACCAGGCATTTTATAATTCTTAAATATGGAGGCGCGCGAACAATAGAGAGACGACTGACTGACTAGTGGACGTGTCTGCACGACTCGCCTCTGTACTATTAACTTCAGGTTGTCTCGTATTTCCTTTTTTTCGAGAGCACAGCCATTGTACAGGATACAGTCCATTGTCGATTCAAGTAGAGCTTGATGTGAAATATGATTATGAAGGATTATTACGATGAATAATTTTAAAGATCTCAAAATTTAAATGCTTTTACACTTTGAAAGAAGACATCTCGAGTTGGATATCGGAACAGATGCTACTGTTATGTTAATGTAATCAAAATTTTTTTCAAGAAACTTGAATATTTTTTTTTTATAAAAGTAGGATTATATCGAATATGTGGCTTTTGCCTTGCGAAGGAAATATAACATGACGAAAGTTTGTGCGGCGTTATGGAGTTGCTCGAAAAGTTTTCACGTTATTATGAAGTTTCTCGCAATGGAGTTGTACGTTTTTCAGAAAGGAAGATTGATTAATGTTTAAAGTCAGTCCCTTGAAAATATTTCCATCATCGTCGAAATTTTACTCGATTGTTTAACATTTCGGATGTAATAACGAATATAGCATAATGAGAAGAGTAGTTTTTAATTGAGAAAGAAAAAAATGTATAAATATATATCAGTGGTAAAACGCGCGAAAATATATTCGTTGCTAAATAACGAGAAAAATTGATTGCTTTTAACGAATTGTATTTCGCAGTACATTCGATTTGCAAGTTTCATAAATTTACTACGCTCGCGATATTAACGCTTTAATTTCCATATTTCCATAGTGTCATAAAGTGTACGTGAATCTTAATTAGCAATATATTCATTTATGAATCAACTTTAACAGTAAATATTTACCGTTTGTAATTTATTAGAATATTTGTTCACATTTTTTTTTACCAAGTTCAATTTACAAAATAGAACTGTAAATCCGCAGACGGCTGCTATTCAATTCATATACATTTCCTATTATTTGTTCTTTTTTTATTTGCTTTATCTGTTTACTACATTTTTTTTATCTATTTATTTGCCTACTCGTTATCAATTTATTTCTCGCAAATTTATTGAGGCAAATGCAAGCGTTTCACCCGGCAAACTTTATCGCATACTGATTTATGTGCTCGCATCGCCTTTGATCAATCATGGAATTCACTGACGGAGAGAATCGCGTTCAATATTCAACCCGCATCGATGATTGCGCCTCATCCAGATGACGCGCGGAATTATCTGATCGACATGTGTTGGAGTCGCAAAGGGATTAAGGGTCCGGTAAGGGCAGCACGCATTATCGCGCCTCCTCGACCGCCAGGAAGCTTCATTTAGTCGCACTGACGCCGACAAAAAAGAGCAGCGCGACTGCGGAAGCGCCACGGACACGTAAATGCATCCTGTCCCGGTGAATCTATCGTAGAGAGCGTGGTATTTTATTGAGTGGCTGCTTGAAAATAAGAGAACAAAAAGCAGATAAAATGCGAATGAGTTTTTTTTTACTTTGAAGGACAATACTGGATAAATATGTGATTTGTCCGAAGATTACATTGGATGGTAGAAGGCTCTAATATATTTAATACATATCATTCAACATTTTTTGTTACACTACCATTGCTCGTAGTATTGATTCCAGAAAAGCATTGCGATGTCCACGCCGTGCGTTTTGCGCCGTAGAAGTCTCAAGTTCACCTTGCGTCAATAATTCCTGATTCTTCGGTGGTAGCTAAGGACGATGGGGCTGAACATCTGTCGATCTTCTCACGATTTCTCTTCATCGCTGGGAAAAGGGAGGTCTGCTTTTTCCGCGAAATTATTACAGGTCGCCGAAGAAGGACCTCGTAAACGACGACTGGCACGAGGATGGAGGGAATAAAATCCTTTTGAGAATAGGAAGAAAGATAAAGAAAGAGAGGAAGGTACTTCTGTCGTGGTCGTCGTTGTCGTGTTGACGCGAATGGAACATTAAAGGACGTCCTCGAATTCACTGACGCGAATGCGGCTTTGAAATGCATCGCGTAATGTATACATTCGCATGTATACACATCAAGTATATGAGTCTGTATGCATTACGTGAACATAACATCCTTATATGAATACGAGCCAGGACGAAAGGAGTGGCCGGATATTACTTCCATGCAAAACATCCGTCTTTCTTTTTCACTCTTCTTGTCAGGGAGAACGACTTTTGTTTCTGACGGCCGTCTCGCTTTTCCGCGCTCAACTTGGCTCAGCTCCATTGAGTTTCCCTTATCGGCGGGCTTCCTTCCTTCAAGAAAACTCGGTAGAGGAAGGGAAAGGCATATAACAGAAAGAATATCACCGAGTAGAGGAGCGGTTTACGACCGGATCGATACTCACCAGTGTTCGTTTCCTGCTTTCCCTAAACACGTCAATCGAATGAATCAAGTGATAACTGCGCACATTCGTTGTACCTATACAATGCTGTTATTTTTAATTTAAACTGAAGTTTATCTAAGTCAGTGGCATTTGAAAAACGCTAGCCTGAAACTTTATATTAAAACCCGTTTCTATTTCTTCTTGGATTTTTCACTTAAAAAATAGACATGCAAAGTATTTCTTTTTATTAAATTAAAAAAGTTTAAAGAATAAATATTTCTATTAAAGTTTTTTCTTTTAAATAAATTCTAGGATAAGTTCTTATATTCAATGAAATGTAAATTTTATTGTATTAATCATAAATTTTGAGACAGCCAAGCGAATTTCTTGAGTACAGAAAAAACTAAAAGTTTAATTGCAATATATGAAATCATATGGCATTACTTACGGCACATTTAAGTTCAATTTGAAATAGCATTTATCGTGATTAATAATTGTTATTCCGCATGAACTCTCGGCTGTCTTTCATCGTTTTGCATCATCCGAAATGAAGCCGCTCAAAAATATACGCGCTAGTGGATAGTAGTGATGCGATCGATATCGCAGTTTTACGTGCATTTATAGCGTGATGTGATAACTGTGTGACATTTCGCACAATACCCAACCCGAGAGTCGAAAATGCGGGTTTGCATGCACGCGGCTCCCATGCATGAATTAATGCAACATAACGAAACGATAGGGACATAGAAATTGGAACAAAGGACTCGCGAAACGTTTCTGATAATAGACTATCAGAGGAACAGAGA
>NW_012130086.1:982055-983672 GCF_000143395.1 Atta cephalotes
GAGAGAGAGAGAGAGATTCTGAGTTTCTGCACGCCAGTCTGATCTATTTTCGAAGCGATCTGTTGCGCCGTAATACATGCTTGCAAAGTGTTATATGAGCCATTGAAATTGGTATAACTCGAACTTTCACAGATATAAATAAAATATGAACTTTAATAATTGCGACGTATCTATTTTACTGTTGAGACTTGTTAATATATCCTTATATATTTCATCTCAAAGATAAATAAAAATGAAATATAATTATGAAAACTGACCGGAATTCTATTTCCTCGATTAAGTGAATAAATGGCGTGAGATTATCAATTGACTTGTATATTAAATACCAACGTAATTGAGTAACTAATAAATAAATTTTATTTATTCTGGCACGAATAGCAATTGGGAGCTTTAGACCGCTATATTATAACTGTCGAACACGTGCTGAATATCTATGGCTATCAGTAAAACAGCGATATTTTATTGCACGAACACGCACGGTGCACATCGCGCGTGACGTCACTGTTGAAAATAATTGTTTCGCAAGCGCACGGCAAAATAATGAGAATATCGAGAGTCCCGCTGCTGCTAGTCGCTTAATCGAATGCATATTTATGCATAGCGCTTGGACGCGTTGCAGTGGATAAACGGCTCGTCTGCCGATGTTTCATGAGCGATATTTTCATCGGCTTTCCATCCCCTTGTGTTCCGGTATTAAGCGTGACAACACACGGTCGGCGTGTTCGCAATTTCAGTCAGCAAATCATTCACGGTGGACTACTCGCTCGAGACCGGAATTCGAAAATCGATCGCGAAATTAATCGCGCGACTTTACCTCCCCTTCATTTCGAGCTTATGATCCCCCGTATCTCCCGCCATGATGCAAAGGGAACAGTTAAAACGGGGACAAGCTCACTCGTGTATATCGCCGCATCCATAAACGCGTCCATTACTCATGCACGCGGATTCGCATTTGAATAAAGTGAATGGAGTTAACGCGCATCGTTTCTCGACTTCTGCCGTCGCGAATGCTCGCTGACCGCGAGAGTAATCGATTATTAATAGACACGGCTCGCTTCTGGATTTTCCAATATTCAATCGCTCTACGATTGCAGTCTATAAGATATCAGATAATAGAGGAACTCGGATTTTTTCTCCCTTGATGAAAGTACATCAAGCGAAGTTATTATATATTTCCGCAGATTTTTTTTCGAGTCTGACATTCGGCATCTCGGTAATCAAATCTCAGCTAGTTTCTCCAAGCAGAACGTTCGGATATTCCGGCCAGTCGAATCTCCCACGAGTCGGATCCACTTTGCAGTGCTCGCGGCGGTGTCCGCGAAATGGCTCTAAATCGACCGGCAGTCGTTCGTCGACGAGGAAATATGAGCCCGGCGACAAGTGAATGGTATTCGCCACCGTTTCGCGCGCCAGGAGATTCATTCTGGCCGTCGACGATAATTGCGTTCCGCTCGATCGCGCAGTCGTGATTGTTCTATGAATATCAACGCGGCGATAAGTGCGTCGAGACATTTGTCGCTCGTTACAGTGGGACCGGTGAGAGAGAAAAAGAATAGATAGATAGAGAGAAAGAGAGAGAGAGAGAGAGAGAGAGAGAGAGAGAGAGAGAGAGAAGAA
>NW_012130086.1:986054-991011 GCF_000143395.1 Atta cephalotes
GAGAGAGAGAGAGAGAACTCGCTGATAATTGTAACAAAAAAAATCTTATCCACCGGCACAATCGTCGGAGATTAATCGCGCTGAGTGGCTAGGAAGAGTTAAGATGCACAGCACAGTCACGGCTAATCCCAGATAAATCGATGTTACAAAATCATTACGTTGAAATTAATATCGACCATTCGGATCAGTATTCGCGGTATTGATGCTCCACGAAACGCAGGATATTACTTTCCTCCGCACCATTCGCTCGTTGTCATTCAGGATTGTACACGCAATTATATATTTTTGCGAATGCATACCTTTTTACGCAACGTGTAGACATCCGATTGAATCATATCTAGAGGGTGCGTTTTTTTTTTGCACAAGAAGCATCTGTGAGATGCGGCGAAGGCTTGGTAATCTCTGATGTTATCAGACGTAATTACAAAGGCCGCGTTCGTATCTTGCGTATGCTTTTCAGCTCATGCAAATATGTCATCGTCGCTCGTATGAATCGACATGTATTCGTTCTTTATGCATTTGATATTCATATCTTTTTCCATTATTAAATCTGACGGCGATTTTATTTATAGGTTCATGATATCTCGAATTCATCTGAAAGCTTGAAACAGGTTTTCCTTATGAATTTTCTTTCAATGTTTACTTGATTACTATTAGAAAAAGTAGGTAGAGCATATGGAAGATATTGAATTCTTTTCTGAATTAGAAACAATGTAAATTTTTTTACGTACTTCTCATTCTAAAATCTACTTCTCATTCTAAAATCGATATCTATAAATATCATGATTACTCTTTTATTCTTTTGGGATCAAGTAGATATGCGTTTCCCTTCGCTTTTTCCCGCTGTTTGATCTCTAATTCCATGTTGTTGCGAAGCTTTCCATCCTTTGATTAATTACTGATTGTCGACGATCACGGATTCCGACGGTGGACGGAACAGCCGGTTAATTGGTTCCGAGTCATTCACGAGACTTCCACAATATTACTACTAACGGCGTTACACTACAACAATTCAAGGGAGAGATGACAGACAACCGCGATAAGATTCATTGAGTTATGACACAACGCAAGTTAAAGAGATCCTCGGACGCACTCTGTAATTATTGCCATTCGATTAATCTCCGCGCCATTGTTTCTAATTGCAAGTTCCACGCAACAGAACGCGCGCTTAGATTCACCCATTCATATTTGCCATTATTTTATTCTTGTATTGGATATCGAAGAAATCCAATCCTTCTTGTGCCGATTGCAAACTACTTACCTCATGGCTAATCGCAAATCAAGTATTGTATAAACGGTAATTACGATGTCTTTTTTCAAGTAAAACAACTTTTGAAAATGTTAATTTATTTATAACATGTGTGAAAGAAATATATTTGTTTTTACCTTGAAATAAAAATTACTGCTACAAATATGCTACTAATATATATATATATATATATCTTGTATAAATAATTGAAAAAAATTTAGTGTCCATTTGTCGTCGTAAGCGAATGGGATAATGTTGAGAAACAATGGATAACCAAGCGAGCTATCATTACTCTTCGATTTGCTGTATGAACTTGAAGCGCATCCTGTACATCTCCCGCGATTACATTATCAGCGATTCAACACCCATATTGCATCGGGAATCGACGGTGAGCGTGGAATTCGCGCGTCCGATCCCGATCGGCGTGTACGATCGTAACGAGAACGGACACCCGGGTGTTCCGCTGTGCTTGTGGGAACGAGAGCCGACATTATGGCGAGGCGCGGATATACATTTACCTCCTGTGTAAATCTACTATTCGCGAGAGATCGGAGTCGAGCGAGTCGCCGTTCCTGCATCCACGACCGCATTCAATTGTTCGCCTCCGCCGCACCGTCGACGTCGCCGCCACGAACGGACGCGCTTATAGTGCTCGGTAGTCGAAGCCCTATTGATCGTATCGTATCGATAGAACGAAGGGAAGCCTCGCGGGAGCTGCGCAAAGTAACATGTATATAGCCGTGAAATAGTATAGCACGAGCATAGGTGCCCCGGTTGATTTAGCTTGACGGCTTAGCGAAATCCGCAAGCTACCTGCCTTCTCCCCTCTCTATCTCTCTTTCTCTTCGACAAGTTATCGACCAGAAGCACCGATCGATGTGTACGCCGATATATCGGCTAGAATACCACGAGAGGAACCGTGTACTTTAACCGGCGAGAAATTGCACGGCTTGCGAGTCATCGTCGTTCTCCGTCGTCGAAAATTTCACGGTGACGAGCTAGATTGCCAACCGCGAACGTTAACGTCGAAATTGGAAACGTTAGGGAAGTGTGAGCATATTTTTTTATTTTACCATATATTTTCTTACAAAATTGGATGTGTATATAAATTTACACCGAAAATATTTAAACTAAGAGATCTAGTTTAAACTGTTGAGGTTTTCGTTACTCAGTCGTGTTTTTATATTCGCAGTCTTAAGACACTTTGTGTATATTTTTTATTATTATCTTGTCTCATTATTTATTATTGAAGTTTCTTCCATGTTTGAGTATTGAAGTTTCTACCATGCATTTGATAAATTACGGAAGTCTGTTTTCGCGAATATTTCGCGAATTTTTATGCTTTAAGAAATATTAGTATGAATTTGAGATTAATGCAATGTCTATATAGTTCTCACCGTGTGATGTTGAATATCAACAACATGGTGTAAATTTAATATTTTATTTATTTATTTTTTAAATTTTAATATTTACGAATTTTACATCCATATCATAATGGTATTAATATAAACATCAGGAGTTAAATTCACATGTTGATGTTAATATTATTTATGATGAGACACCACATGTTAAATTCATACCGATATTTTTTAGAGTGTAAAAACAAACAGGAGAATCTCTTGGAGAATCAATGCCGCCGTTCCGTTGTTCGATTCGTATATACGGTATATCTTCAATGCATCTCAGCGGTCGGAGCTAATGCTACAGCATCATTGGGTGCAGGTGGGCGCACATGCCATGATCCATGTGTCGCGATAACACCGATTTTCTCTCTTTCTGTTTCTATCTTCGACAACTTAATTCTGGTATAAGAGAGCGAGTCACTCGATGCCGCACACAAACTTGCGTATGTTCTCCTGGAATGAAACGAAGACAAAGAGAAATAAGAGTGTAAGTGATAATTAAAATATCCCGAAAGTTGTGATTTTTAATTAAGATAATTAACTTTATCCCTCATGATTGCATAATTTCATCGGTTATTTTATCGACTTAATTTCATGCCATGATGTTACCGTTATTTTATCGACTTAATTTTGTTCGGAGAGAATTTTGTTAACTGTGCTAGTCTGTTTGATCCAAAATATAATTTATTTTTTTAATAATATTTTATTTAAAAGTAATATTTCATTTAAAATGTTTTTCGCTCTGTTACTGTAAAATCTTTTCTATAATATATTTTTATTTTTTAAACAATATCATACGGATTTTTTTATTTTTAAAACTTTTTAATTATATTAATCTAAACGTATTAGTAAATGTAAACAGACTAGCAGGATTAAAGAAAATACGATGAAATTTTCATCAACTCTTTCGGTAAGATACACTTTGACATCAACAGACGAAAAATCAAACGTTTCGATTTTTCCACGATGCAATTTGTTCCACACCACTTCGTTTGGCGCCGTGCAGAGTTACTCTATTTTATCGCGACATCCCGCGCGACAGAGCGCGGAGTTTTGAAAATTCAGAACATAGTACAAAGTGCAGTAACGCGCGCTTTCCGACTGGATGCACTCACTCGTTTCTTTCGCGAGATGAAAAGCCAGGGCGCTTTTTCGTCGAAAGGATGAAGAAAGCAGAGGCAACAACGCTACATACGTACCTATAAAAAGATATCGACGAAGCGCACTCCCTGTACCGCACGCGTGCTCATAGATTAAAAATCGCAAACTTTTCGCGTCGCATCACACATTGTATAAAGTTATCCCCTGATGTAAACTTTGGCGAAACTTCCGGGGATCTCGCCCAGTAGTTTTCGTCGAACTACGTGCGTCGCAGTCCAAGCGAGGCGAATAAGTTCGGATCGACTTGAAATTTTTATGGCACTTTTACAACGTTTGTTCGGCTTCCATACTGCGAAGCTGTGCATAAACGCAAGAGAGCATTTTCCGTTTATATTATGTATAAGAACAGTGTGGAAAAGCCACTGTCTTAACGCTGCACTTCTCACGTGGCATCACCTCCTTGGAAAAGCTCCGTCGAGAATTCTTTTAATCGTTCGAAAATATTTATCCCTGTTTCTCTTACTGCGTCCTGAAAAAAGTCTTTTTTTTTTACTTTTCTAGATATTTTACTTAGCTAGATATCGATGAATTTCTTCAAATTCTATTGATGATTTTATTCACATTTGTTCATACGTGAAAAGTATCCATATTTTTCCTCTCTTATTCTCACTTTCGTGCCATGTTTACGAGACAACAACATTTTTCTTCGCACGCCGCTATTAAATTTCTGAATCGTGCAATTTCCCTTGAAATTCGCCGCGACATCTTCGGTAAATTCCCCATCCCGGTATTCTACGCCTCGTCTTATCTCGATTAATTTGTACTGGGAAGAAACAAAAGTACGAAACCTCGAATACGGGATGCGACAACTTACCTTATCTCATGGTGAAGCCGCGTGCTTATAAAGAGTCTTGCGTTAATCAGGCGACTGGATTGAACATCTCGAAGCAGCGAAACGAGAAACGAGCTACACTCGTGAATAACAAATCAGAAAGCAGAGAAGTATCTACTTTATACAAAAAATAAGTAAAACAGCAAAGAGGAGAAAAATAGAATTAAAAAAAAATGTTAAGAGTTTATTTAAATATTAAATCATTAAGGCATTTAAAGATTTTTTTCTTTTTATATATATATATATATATATATATATATATATATATATATTATACTAGTACTTAACTTAAATTTTTAGTACTATTATTTA
>NW_012130086.1:992495-996292 GCF_000143395.1 Atta cephalotes
CTACTACCTCGTGTGTCTCGTCGATCTCANNATAATATTTTCTTTTATTATATATATATATATATATATATATATATATATATTTACAGGACTATAAACTTCAAAATTTTTTTGACATTATTTGAAATATGTCTACTGTAAAAATATATTTTAAAAATGATAATAATAAGAACAAATGAGAAACTCTACAGATGAAGGTCTAAAAATTTCAACTACGTCGTTGCAGACGGCTGATAACAAACGAAAAAACAGCTCTTGCAGGAATTCTTTGCCATTCCAATTCTCTTGTTATTTTCTCAGAAGGTGAATGAGGGTTAAACAAGATAATGGGATGAACGACAAAAATGGAGGCGTTGTTCATGGCAATGTATATACTTAGCCAGACGTATTTCAGTCATCGACTATATGTGCCGAATCGGTACTGCCGATAACATTTACGAATTATATGTCACAAAAGAGGCAACATTATTTTCAGCAAAAATCGAAGAAATATTTGTAATTAAAATAAGTGACAAATGAAAATTTAAGTAATAAAATTAAAATTAACTAAACTCTAAATGTTGTATATTATTTTTTACTATTAGATTTTATATAGTTATTATATAGTTATTTTATTAAATTTTTTATTTTTACTTTAATGTTTAAAAATTATTAAAACAGTAAGTTTATTACGAAAGCTTTTCGTATTGCATCAAATAAAAAAGCGCTTTTATGTTTTTTGTTTATGTATCTAACTTTTTCTCGATTTCTTTCTCTCTTTGCTTTTACACAACATTCTATATAGATTTAGATTCCATTCGAAAAGAATAATTAATGCTTATGGAAGTTTCTTTTTAGTAGAACAAGAAGGCAATGGACTTTCAGTTTTGCCATTTTACAATTTTTCCACGTCTTTTACCGAGAGCACATCTACAACTTTTGTACTTAAATTTTTTTCTCTCACAGTAACCATACATCTTTTCTTTCTGTAACGAATACAACGCTAATCGATATTATCAGACATCACGTGCTTCAAAGAAATATCGTATTGCCAATTTATGCTTTTCCATTGTCTCGTTTCACAATTACGATTTAATTGATCGGCTAAATTGTGTCTGCATTGAAAATTGGTCAGATTTCAATTAATATCTGTCTGATAATACCGAAGTGATGGATGTCGCACGATTCACCAATCTTTTTTTTCTTTTCCTGTTCATCTTCTGTTCTCTCTGCCTAAACTTTTGTCTCTGCGGTTTAAATATATAGTTTAAATATCGGTTAATAAATAAAAGCTACAATACATTGTAGCATTAAGAACTAGCATATTGATGATGAGCGCGGATATCGTTTGCACATTTCGAATTTTCGTTTGCACACTTCTGGTAAAAAAAGTTATTAAAAAAATTAAAACAATTTTAGGAGAGCTAATTAACGATGAATAACCGCATGAGTTATAGAAAGTTAATTTTTTCAAAAGTTGGGGAACGAAGTTTATGCGGGTAAAAATTATTTGAAAACTGCTGGAGAAATTGCTTGAAAAATTTTTCGACAAAATTCTCGATCAGATAATTTCTGCGATCCGACATAATTTCATGATTAACAATTCATAATGATAAAATTATAACGATAACTATTATACTTTCCAGACAAATTAAATCTAGGATGAAGTCTAGATTTCTGTGGTTAATATTTGATTCATGGATTTTCATACGATCTGCGAACGTGTGTATAAACTCGAATACGCGATCTGCAACATGCTCAGAAGCTGTGAAATCTCTCTCCTTCTCTCTCATCACTTGACTTTCAGCAACGAAACCGCATCGTGTTTCTGGCGTTTCCGTTCATGCGCTGTCTGTCTGTCAACAGTCTCGGAAATTACGACCTAGATATACGAATAACGACACTGACACCCATGCGAAGAATATCGAACCATATTCGCAGTACATAAGGCAACACTAAAATGCCAGAGAAACTTGGCAGATGTACGTTATCACAATTCGCACAGTTGAGTTTTCCTTAATGAGAATGTCGAAGTGTATATAATAATTTCTGAGTTATAAGAAATTTATAATAGAGAAAGATGTTTTGGGAATTGAGTTTTAATCCCCGTATTTCTAATCAGGCCTTATTATATTTAAGACTTTCTTAAACTTATCTTTAGATGCTTTAAAAATTATTTAATCGGATACAGAGTATCCAAAGATGAACTTACGGAAGCCTTAAATATAGAGCCTGACTATAAATAGGCGTAAGAAGATGAAGATAATAAATAGAAATTTTGGCATCTTTGACGCATGTTTCCTTGCATTTCACCATTTCGTGATATACCTACTTTTGTTGCGAATGATCGAAGTTACTACGGTGTCTCCTCTTGGGCATTCTGGTGACGATAACGAATGTGTTCCGGCGTTCGGCGGTTCATCTCACCGCATTTCGCGGCTTTAAATCAAAGGCAAAATATTCCCACGAATAATTTGGCATAAACTACAAACTCGTCCACCGGAATGCAGTGACTTGTCGTTCATGATTTACGTTTGTACGCGCGACCAACAGTTTCCTTCATCCACGTGCCCCTTTAACGGATCTCCTCCTTCGTTTAGCTCCTTCCAAACGGTAATCGATATTTTATTCACCATCATCGCGAAGAATGTCATTTAATCGGTACCTGTTGCTTCTTGCTGAATAACCACATTTTCTTGTGTTTTTATTAATAGCGATAGAAAATTTCTTAAGCAGCATATCATTTTAGAATTTTGTTTGGAAATATCTAAAATATAGGGGAAAAAATTGAATTTTCTAAAATGTACCGAGTGAATAGGTTCATGAAATTCTCTGTATATGTACACGATCTGTTAAAAGCATTGAATAATCTTCCACTGACAATATGAAGTCTTTAAAGGTATTATCGATATTTTGATTGTGAATTTTGATAGATGAATTTAAATCTATAAAAAATAAATAAAATCCAATCCGATTTTTACACGAAAAAAAAAAACGAATTTTGTTGAAGTATTTAAAAATTTGGCTATGACAGATTTAAAAATAATTTTATTTAGGCTATCAAAATAATTATGCAAAACACTCAAACTGGTTGCTAAAATGTTAAAACTTTTCGCCATATTATCGTCATACGCGTAAACATAAACATATTCTACATAATTTTTGGATGATCCAACAAAATTATTTTCAGACCTGTATCTAGCTAAATTTTTTAATATTTCAGCAAAATTGTTTGTATTCGTGTATAATGATAAAAAATCGTTATTAAAACTTTAGCAAATATGCCAGAATTTTTTCAGATTTTTATATAATTCAATTAAAAAAATTTGTTCTGTTTCTCGAAGAGCCCTGTTGCTGATAGAAGAATTAAAATTCCTTATTGCCGACGGATGGTTAGTAATCTCCTGTGTTCTATTTCAAAAATATTTAATTACATTGAAATAATAAGTATCGTAATGGATCAGTTGATTATCGATACGGTTTTTAAATATCTTTTCCTCGACACACACTTACATGCACATACTGCGAGAAAGACAAGGAGATTGCGGGTGATAGAGATGGGCGACCCATCGCATCGATGCTTGTGGTCAGCTGAATGCCAATTATCTGATCCCGCGTATTGGCTATATGTACTCCGTACGCCATTCGGGATACGTACGCAGAAGCAATATCCAGATGATTATCGTGTAGCCGGTATGGCGTAATCTCCGGACCGGATCACCGACGAGCGTGCCATTATACGCCTGCGGCAACGCACCGCTTTGCGCAGCGAAGCGCCGATTTCGGGTAGGGATATCTTTGCCTCTCTCTCTCTCTCT
>NW_012130086.1:997842-1011958 GCF_000143395.1 Atta cephalotes
CATATATATATATATATATATATATATATATATAAAACAAAAAATAATGGCTTGTTAAATTTTTTAAATTTTTATTTAATATTCACTTAGAATAAATATGAATATTTACATAGAATAAATATGGTAATTGAAATACGTAAATAAATGTAGATTTACGTAATTGAAATATGGACATAAAATACTGAAATGAAGTACTGATTTTGCTATAATTATGTATGATATGTACTAACAATAAGATATAAGCGGCGAATTGTAATTTTAGCATTTAATACGTTTTGGAGTATGTGATTAATTACGTGTTCTCCAGAACCGGGCTGTCTGGATATTACGCGCGTACGTGTAAATGCGTAGAGAGAGGGTAGGGGATGGAGGCAGAGTCTAAACGTTGGGCTAAGCACAGAGAGGGTCAATACGATGTAACCGCTGCGTCGTTTGTTGCTTACACGCTTGTGCATTGCAGCCGGATGCAATTAACTCAGTCTCTACAATTGAATGCACAAATTACACGTTCCGTTACATTTGTCGCGAAACGACTGATATGCGAATCTACGAAGGAATGGAGCATTCACGAGTAATTGATTTGCAACCATTGTTAACGATATTACATGTTTTTGTAATATTTTTTCTTACGTTATTTTATTCGGTTATTTTCTCACATCTGCTTCCTCCATTTCGTTTTATTAAAATTTTATCGCAATTATTTGTTAAACTCTGTCTAATTGATCTATAATTAATTATCAGATTTCTAGATAAAACTCTGTAATCTTACGTGACATGTGTAATATATGAAAAACGAAATTGATGTTAATTACTAATATTCTTTAAAAAAAACTATTTTTTGTAATTATCTCAAGTCAACAAACAGTACAACGTTGTGATTAGTTATGGAGAGATTTTCTCATGTTTTAATTAACTTTGACTAAGATAGATTAATTAAGACATTTGTAAATAAAGCTTAATCATGAAATCATGAAGAACGTAAAAAAGGTAATCTAATAATATATAATAATTTAGAAATAAAAATTTATTAAAAAAAGATATTAATATTAATATTTTAAAATTGAAAACTTTCGACGAAAAAATATAAAACCTGGGAAAAAATAAATTATAATTGAGAATCTGTTTCCTCTCGCAGAGATTCTCGTGTGAAAAAGGTGAACAACGAAGCAAAAATGTGAACTGAGGGATGTAAAAATAATTGCGATATATGTACTCTTTATTTGTATATCGATTTATTTGTATATTGGCTGCTTGCATTTACAAGTAACCTGAATCTAATTCTCGCTCGTTGAAATAAGTAACAGAAAAGAAGAGCACTTGTTTCTCTTGACTAAAAAGAAAATGCACGTTGATTCGTGGTGAACCACTTTTTCACGAGCGTATCTGCGCTGTTCACGTTTAGTCGCGCGCGCGTGGTTCTATTTACATACGCAACACGAAACGGAGAATTCTCGAGGCTTTCTGTGAGATCGGTCTACCGTTATCTTGTAATCATATCTTCCTTTGACCGCACGCGGCATCGATTGCCGACAAACCGACCAGCGGCCAGCTCCACGTTCTCTCTCTCTCTTTCTTTCTCTCTCTCCTTCACATTTGTATGTATTTTATGTATATGTGGATGCGTGCGTGCGTGCGTGCGTGCGTGTGTGTGTGTGTGTATGTGTGCGTGCGCGTGTGTGTGTGTGTGTGTGTGTGTGTGTGTGTGTGCGTGTGCGCGCGCGCGCGTGCGTATGTGTGCGTGTGTGTGTATGCGGGGCTGAATTTAATTCACTTAACTCGAACTATGCGCTGCTCCTCATGCCACCTGCCCGAGGATAGAAACTCGCGCAATTCTCGGAGACCTCGGTTACCTCGAAAGGGAAAATTAAATTGGGATCCAAATGTAAAATATTGAATTCTAATAATTTGTTCTTATTATCGCGATGAATATCTCGAAAAAAAACAAAGCCCAAGATTATCAAGATAATACAAATTTATTAAGGATGATTTATTGCCGGATAATTAATTTATATATCGATAGTTATTCTTCTATGAAATGAAAACATTTCTATTGTCATATTTTATAGTCTATTGTCATCATTTTATTTTAGAAATTTTAAATGAATATGATAGTAGCGTACATTCTTACGTCATATAATTATGTTTAAATTACTATGAATACTTTTTTCAAATGAATTTTTATGCTTACTTATCATGAATTTGGGATCATTCTATATAAATCAACTAAAATAGTTTCAGTTTCAGGATGATAGAGAGAGAAAGAGAGAAACTATTCTCAGAACTGAATAAACTTCATCTTGCATCTCGTACCTTTTATCTCTTTCTCTCTATCTATTTCTCTCTCTCTCCCTTCCTTTAGTACTTGCATAGGAAAGTTAAACGGTGAGTTCGATTGAGTTACGTTATCGTATCTCTCATTGACCACTTCGACAGCATCGCGGAGACAACCCGTACATGGAGGTGCCTTACCGAGTGGATTTAATTCACTTAACCCGAGGTCCCGATTTAATTGCGTAAGCTAGTGCCCGACCCATTAAAAGCTCGAACGCAAAAGAGGGCGGAAAGGCCGATTCATTCGGCAGAAGAAAACGAGTTCGAATCGATTGCTTCTCCGAAGGTGCTTCGGTTCGATCGATTCAAGAGAGGTGAATGAGAGAGGAGGGAGAATAGGAGAAAGAAGAACGTACGTTATCGCGATGGAATGGAACACTGATCCTTTATATATTGCTAATGGAATCCCGCTGGTCGACCAATTCTATTAACGATAGGATTACCGTTCTCTCGCGGCGGTCACTTGTGTCCGCGCGAGCAGTTTTGCGTCGGCATTCGTTGCGTCGCGATGATTAACGAGAAAGAAGGCTAATGCTCGTGATATCTCAAATCTAATATCTAGTTCCTTTAAATTCTTTCAGATCGACGATTTACATTGAGAGGTGCCTAAGTTTCCTAAGATTCTTGATTGTATCTTTCGATCCTAGAATTCTTGGACTAATCTTTATTAACTATCTTGTTACTGTCTTACTCTCAAGCATTTCTATATCCTTTATATTACAATTTTTAATGTTTCTTCAATTTTATTTATAAGATTTTTCCTCAGATTTTTGAACCTTATAAGAGAAACAGTTAGATTTATGAGTTTTTAGTATCATGAATCTGAGAAATATATATTTAATATATATTTAATATATATATATTTAATATATTTATTCGAATTTTTATTTAAATTCTACTTTTAAATTGAAAATTTACTTAAATTTAAAATTTAGATATGGCAATTGAATTTTGAATTTTCGGAAATTTTTCAAAACCTTTAAACACACAAAATGTTGCATATTGCGTTTCCATAACCACGGCCTATTTTCACGCGCTCGTTAATTCGGGAGAGCTGTTCGTTTGAGCCTGACGTGATGAAAGACTGATTCTCACGCGTGGTTGACCATTTTTAAACTTTTTGCCTGTCGCTTCGTGGTTAGCCATGCACGTGCACCTGATACGTGTGGAGTCTGATACACGTGTATTGCGCGTTATTTTGTCGCCAATGAAGTTTCGAGTAAACTGCGAATAGAATCGCTGCGCGTTGTGCGAGCTTCTTTCACAGAGACAAAATCATCGGATATTACAGATATTAAATCAGAATATAGGAACACGTATCACAACAAAACGTACACTTAGGAACTTCTAATTCGAAATAGTGTAGCTAATATCTCATGGCAATATTTTTCGCGTTCGTGAGAGTAGAAGTTCATTGATTTTTACGTTTTTTTTTTTATATTATATTACACGCGTTTTTACATTTATTTTTTATTAATGTATTTATTAAATAATTTTACCGCTTCTCTGTTTATTAATCCTTTGTCTGCAATCTGAATCTTTTTTGTCAAGTTTCTTTACTTCTTTAAGCTTTCAAAAAATGTAGAAAAATTCAGAATCACTTTTTAACATCTCTATTACATTATTTATTATACTTAGAAATAGTTTTTTAACTTAAATATTAAAACTTTTATTTAACAAAAATTGAAATTTTAACAAGGATGAAGAAGAAGAGAGATTTGAGAGTATAAATTTCGCCAAAAAAGACCAAGATTGCAAACGAAGAATTAAGTTTATCAAAATATATGAGGAAGATTATGTAATGTGTAACAGTACACTTTTATACAATATCATTATATACAATACAACAATTTCATTATATACAATATATGCAAAGAATATACAAAGAATTGTTAATTAAGTACTTTGGACTTTCAGTTTATGCTTAATTTTAAGTTTTAGTTCGATATCCAATTCTTATGTTAGATCCTGATTGGAATCCAAATGCGCTTGGAATGAATCACGATTTCGTGGGAATTGGCCGTAAGTGCGAGCCGAAAACGCTATTAGACACGTTTCCGTCTTTCGGTTCGTACTGTTCCGCACCCGGGTCACGTCGTGTTCGCAAACGTAAAACGCTACGTACACAATCTGCGTTTGGATTTAGGTACGCGAGAGATACACGAGGGTATCATTCGGCAAGAGAAACGTATCTTAAATATTAAACGATTCATCGACCATATACGCGACTAAACACGAAGCACAAAGAAAGGGGAAAAAGAGCGAAGTTTCAAACAGCTTTGGATGATACCTCAAAGTACAAAAGAATTATTCTCTCACCGGGTCGCAAATTTATCCCCTCTTACCATTCCTTCATCCTTCTGTGCTTTAATCCTCCCCCCCCCCCTCCCTCTCTTCCCAGAAAGAAAATCATCCTCGCTTTTATGTGAATGGTTTATACATTTATGGAATTTCTAAGTAGCTTTTCGCGATACAAATCATTTCATCTACTATAAAGGAAGAATGCACGAGGGGAAGTACATTGAATGAAAAAAAAAGGAAAAGAGAGAGGAAGATTTCATAATTTTATATATCAATTTAATGTTAGCTTTATATATTCTAAAATATAACAAGTTGAAAATTGAAGATATTAAGATACACGAGGAAGTACAAATTTGCAAGTATTAGTAGAGAGTCTATAACATATATACAATATACATTGAGCTATTAAAGCTTTTATTCCATTTTTCATCTGCCTGCTCATGTTAGCATCGACAGACATCGCGAAAGAGCGTTAGACTCTTCAACTTTGACGACTTGATCTAATCTAAATTGTGGAGCAACCCTTCCGACGGAACCCATTATGTTACTCGATGTCTTATCGTCGAGGAAGCTAGCGAGTGGTGGCAATCCACCTTTATCGCGTGTGAACGTGTACCATAAAACGTTTTATCGATAATATTCTGGTTTACTTGTTTGCATTCAGACGGGAAGTTTGTAAAATGGTCGGCGCGGCGATACGCGCCGCAGAAAAGCGTTCCTTATACAATATCGCCTGCAAGAATTTAAAAAGCAAAATTCACGTTTTCCGAGAGAAATTCCGACGTGCCACGAATGCCAAACGGGAATCGAGTGCATTATATAGACATAAATAATTTTGCAATTTGTAACAATTCTGTAATACTTCCGATTTGTTCCGCATTCTCGATCTTTATTTCTAATGATCGATACATGGAATAATATATGGAAAGAACGGGTTTACTGAAGAGTATCTAAAAATTTAGTTAAATATAAATCTGAAAATAATTTAATTCTCGGACTGTTAAAATAATTATGTATGTACATAGAAAGAATGCTTTTGTAGGATTTCAAATTTTAGCTAGGTACAGATCTTAAAAGAATTTTACTGAATTACGAAAAATTGTGTGAAAAATACTCAATTAGTTACAATATTAAAATCTTTATATCATTATCATGCTGAAACCTTCTACATAATTATTGCCCAACGAAATTATTTTTAGCTCTACATCTAGCTAAATTTTTAGATACTTCAGCAAAATTGTTCTTTCTATGATGTTAAAGAAAGAAAAAGTTATACAGGTATAAAAGTTATAGAAATCAGTAAATAATTTTTCAGATTTTACCAAATAATTTAAGACATTGGAAAGAGGATTGAAGCTAAAGGATTGTGAGGAGAGATCTCGTGAAATGTCATTATGTGGATTATTCTGAATAACTTTTCTATTCGTGATACTTTTGTGCAAGGATTTAAAGAAAGAATTCTTATCTTTGATTTCCTATTCACGTTGTCGATCAGGAATAAGTAATAATCGGGACATCGACACGAACTATGAATTCATTTGCATATTCTTGGCTTCTCAGACAATCGAATCCAATTATGACGCTTCGGTGATCACGATCGTAAGATTGCTCCCGGCAAACGCGTTTGAATCCGGTTTTCAGGACTATCCAAAGGAAAGAATATTACTTCGCGTTCGGAAATCCGTTTCAATTACATTCAATAGCTGTCATATATGTATCAGTTTTTACATCGCTATTATTAATAATAAGTATGCATATTGATATTAACATCCGTAGAAAGAAATTGAGCCAGAAAATAAAGAACTTGCATGAATATAATGTATTGTATGATACATGGATATAATCTATAATACATGAAGTTTATTCATTTTAAATTTATAATTTTATTTTATTTCAGATGTTTTCTGCTTTCTCAATCTGATAGTTTTATATAAAAGTATTAAATAATTAGTATTAAATAATAAGTATTAAATAAATTATTGTATTGAACTTAGCAAACGTCTTAAAATTATTTTGTTGCAGTTTTAATGAAGCTAAAATATTGTTAAATCTAAAATATGGTTATAAATTTTTTTGTTTTTTTTTTTGCTATATATGACAAGTTAGTTTATTTTTTTCCTTTTATTGTATGTCATATATTGTTTATCTGTTATTTATTTTTCTATTGTATTTATATTTATATAGATAAAATTTTGTTTAAAAATGACTAGCTATTGATGTATTGTGAAACATGCTTCAATAATCAATCTCATAACGAGGAATAGTCGTTTGAAAAATACGCGTGACGGAATGTCGAATTAGAAAACATTCCTTATTTCTTATAAAGGACAATTTTATCGATTATTAACGGTTGTCTAATCTATATATTTGTTTAATCTATATATTGTTATTAATGTATCATTATTCCGCGGATAAATCGATTTGGATAAATCGTTGGCCGAAAACCACAATACAACGTGACTGGATTGACGGATTGATTCTTAATCTTTTGCGTTTCATCTTCTCTATACGCAGCTACGCAGCTCGTGTTTTCTGCCGCACATTGATCTCAAAAAGGAAGCATCGATCGAGCTCTCTATTAATAAACCTCGTTCACTTTATATACAGTAATTTACAATAAATCAACATGTACTCTCATGTATACAATTTTTGCCTTTACGCGACGATACATATTGATGCATGAGCTGCCAGTTTGAATGGAGAAATATTCACTCGCGAGACTCGCACATCCTCTGCTAAATCAGTTAAAGCAGTTTTTCACTTGCCCGACAGGCATTTGCATTTTGATTGCCGCAACTGGAAGGCCGCGAGTTACGCTGATTAAGAATATTCGTGACTCGATCTAAAGTATCTTTTTGAAATATCGCAGTTGATTAATAGGCATAATTAAAATAAAGCACACGTGTATGCGGCCACTAGTCTATTTTCTTCGTTAAAGCGTGATCCATATAGATAAATAAGTATCACGTAACGGTTCGGATATCCTTTTACATCGCAACATAAGAATTCGCCGTAAAAGTGACGAGTTACGCGATACGCTCTGTACTCGAGTAACCGATCCAATGAATTAAGATTCATACAAGCCCATCCACTGATTGGGTGTTAAAACGCTGAAGCTGCAGTCTGACAAGATAATATGCGAGCCCATAGTAAACGTGATCGCGATCTTCTTTGCCTGAATAACGACATTTGTGAAAGCACGCACGATAGCAGCAGCGAATATCCGGTAAGATACATAATTTAACTTTTTCATGAAATAAAACCCGCCTGCATATATTTCTCAGAAATACTAAATTAATAATTTTAAGAATTAATAAAATTTGAATCAATATGGAATCATGATTTTACGAATTCTACGGAATTTGTTATTTAGCTCTAAAAAATATATATGTTCGATATATGTTTCAGTTTTAAATATACCTACCTATTTTATGATTTTAAGTTGTAAGTAAATATATTGTAGGAAAATTATATACTTTTTATGTAACTGCAACGCTATTCGAAAATTTATTTGCACCACTTCATGTCGATCGTAAAAATAAGTACAGATTCAGTGGATGTACCTATCTTGCAGTGGCGTGTTAAACTTTATGGCATCTTTAATGGTGTTGCACGCGAATGCGTACACACGGTCCTGATATCTTCTTCCGTTATTCGCGAGCTTCTCGCAAAACTTCTGCGAGAAGTGCACACATGTAATGGTCGGGAAGTAACGACAACCCCGTCGTCATTTATGTCGCAACAAATAATCTTGTATAGTCTAAGATGTAAAAAATGAAGTACGCTCGCTTTTCGAAAGAAAAAAAATCGCCCCTCTTAAACGCTATAAACATGTTTGTTTACGCACTCGACATTCCTATTTACGATTGGTGCGTGAGGCTATTTTCGAGTACGGCACCATTGCGCGGTTCATAGAGACTGTCGAGACTTTGCTCGGAAATCATTTTCGTCCCGAAGGGTTTCAGCGTTTCAGCACGAAGTTGCCCAAGTGCAATAAAGCCGACAATAAACCTTCCAAGAAAGATATCCGCCGTAAGTACAGAGATAATGTTAACGCCAATGTACGAAGTAAATTACATGGATTACTTCAATTTTCATCTCATTCAATCTTTCGATTGTCTGTGAATATTATTTATGTAGTTTTATTTAAAATTGAGAGTTAAAATTATGAGAGTTAAAACAAATTTTCTAAAAAAAAAATATTTGCAATGCAGCAATTTTAATTAATGTAAATTTAAAATAATGATATGTTAAGTATATGTGACATTAATATATTTATTTCAACATCTGACTTTGTTTACAAAGTGTTTTAATATAAGCGAATATGTATACTTGATCAAGAACGACTATTTAATATTAACCGTATTTCAATATCATGTTAACAACGTCTACATAGCGGAACGAGTCGAGAATACCGCATAATATCATACTCGCGATAATGTAGCGAGCTCGAGCTTTTAATTAACGAGCAAATTACTTTGGAATAACGCAACGATGTAACATTATGATCACCAACGATTTTGTAAACAGCAATCTGCGACAACATCGATGAAATCAAATTCGGTTTCTGTGTCGATGTTACCGAGAGAGCATCTATATAAATCTCATGGAAAATCACGAATACATGTAACGAGTTAGTAAAGCGATTTCATAAAGGCGGCAAGCGAAGTGTATAAGTACGTAGACAGAGCTACCGGAGTTACGAGCCGGGTGATTTATGACTAATAAAGCTACCTCGCGCCTGCACGAAAACAGCCGCGATGTAAATACAAGATTATTTTAGCTTTATTTTACAGATCGTCATCATTGACGTCATATTTGCCCTTATTTGAAGCTACTGCTTCTAAGTATAAAAAATTAAATTTGTAGTCGATTGATACAAATAATATGATAACATTAATGTTCGATATAAAAGAATATTTATGTATTGCGTATATTTACTGAGAAAAGAATCTATAATAACCAAATGATTAAATGAAATAATTTCAATCAAATGTTCAGTTAATATAACGAAAAATAAATTTACTTTTGTAAATATTTAATAAATGTTACGAAACATATAATATAAATCAACCGTTTGATAATAATTAATAATTACTAAATATTTAAAGAAGTAAAATTATTTTTGTTTATATTAATTGAACATTTGATTGAAACTATTTCACCCAACATTCGATAGCTGTTAACCAGACTCTTTTTTTTTTTCAGGATACTACATTAAAATACTATCATTATCATTTCAACATACTTTTTATCCTTTCTTTTCTCTCATCAAATATTTTTTTGTCTTAAAGATACAATATTTCCGGATCTACAAAAACATTCATGCACACATATTATTCTTATATATATATATATATATATATATATATACACTTCAGTAAAAGAGACAGGCGGATTGCGTTTATGCGGGTGTGTGCGTATAATGTGTGAAGAGAGAAACGGGTCGCCACACAACGGCGGGCGCGCGGAGAGCATGTGGCAAAGTGCGGTAGACACTTTGGTAATGGCGCTGGGGCGGCGTGACGAGATTGGCGATGCTATCAGGTGTATCTCCGCTGATGAAGGTTGTAACCTCGCGCGGACCCCATTTATTAAAGCCGCGTCTCTGCCACGGCAGATACAAGGTTACCGCTGCTGCCAGCATCACCGGTTGCGACGTAGAGCCGAGAGTAACTATAGCGAGCCATCCTGAAACCCGCACAACAGGGATGGATCGCCAGAGATGTTGCCTTTCTTCTCTAATACAATTTTACGCTACTTTTTTATTTTACATTTTGCTCAAGCTAATTTACCGTCCCACATCAGCTCACTCATTTGAGCTCTCAGCTATACTTAAAAGATTGAGGCTTATGCCTGGCAAAGATTTTATAATTAAGAATGATTAGAGGTCTCCGGTTATCGAACATAATCACAAAAATTACGTACGAAAAATTGCATTGAGTTTAATAGCCGAGAATTAAAAATTTAATTTATTTAATTACTAATTTTTCATTTTATCCATCACACCTTATAATGAAGCTGAAAATAATTCGAGTTTTTAATGAATGTGGACATTAAGAATAAAATTCTTTAATAACACTACATAAATTCTTTCAATATAATTTCATGACAATAACATGTATAATCTAAAATTTTGTTGAAATTATTATAATTGTGTGAAAATCTCAAAAATTCAAATGTTCAAAAGAATTTTTTTTGAATATTTATAATTAATTTATAATTAATTATAATATGTTCTACAATATATATATATACATACTGTTTATAAATATTTCTTTATATATATGTAAATTTTATTCGCCATGTGAAACTACCAATGGTATACTACAAATCGAAAGTTGCTTTGATTAAGTACTCCCTCTTGTCTCCATTAATCCTGAATTAATCATAGAATCCCTAACAGCGTCCCGTGTACGCGGAGGCCTACTCCAGCCCTACGTCTTACCGAGTAGGCGTCTCTCGCAGATTGCAATCAGTCATATTAGCTGGACACACCTCGGATATGTGCGCGACCATCTGGCACGTAGAAGCTTGGGGTTGTACGCGTCGGGAGTAACGGACCTCCTGACGTAATCACCGGTGCCGGCGGCTCGACATCACCACCGCCGCCACCGCCATCATCTGTACCAGCATCGTCGCCCCTCGCCGAGTGCAACACGTTTCTCCGTCGCTGAGTTGGCTGCCCTCGGAGACCTAGCTTCCGCTGCCAGCTGGCTTATCGGCCTCACGGCCCTCCGAGATATACGATATCGCGGAAAATCATTTTCGAGAGATAGCACCGACGAGAGATGTATCGCCTGTGACCCGGATCGCCTCCGAACGTATTGCCACGCCTTCCTCCAGACGTGTCGGTATTCCGAAGTCTATTCCTCTTTTTCCTCCGCGTTCTCTTTTCGCCCTCTTCTTCACGCGCTTTTGCGCCGAATGACAACTGTATGAAAGTGGAGGGATATATATGGAGTGTCGACTATCGATCATAGATTCGATGAGAGAAAGATTTATTCTGTAACTAAATGTAGAACGAGGCAAGAGTTATTTGAAAAATTGAAGGTGGTCATGCATATCCCATAGTCATTGATGCGCGAAAGAGTCTTGACGTTGCATTTGAAAATTATGATGAGGATGGACGATCGCCGTCACGAAATCTGTACGTTACCGGAGTTGGAGTTACCTAATGCATAGAGCAGTGGCATCGCCTTCATTAATCACTTTCAATTAAGAGCGCGATAAAGCTGCGGCGTGTCGGACATTCGGTCAAGTTAGCGGTGCCGTCTTCTCGCGAGATAAAATGATCGCGAGCTACCAGCGAGCGCGCGAGCGTGCGCTTTGCCACGGTTCGCCGCTCGATGGACATTGCGGTACGCGCCCTCGCAACGCATCGCTCTCTTATGGCTGTCTCGATACCTTAAGAATCCTGAAGAAGCATCCTTCTCCTCCTCCTCCTCCTCCTTCTCCTGGTATACGATGGCGATATGATATCGTAGAAAATCGTTTTCGAGACCGAACGCGAGATAAATCATGACCCGGCCATTGCCGCCACAAGACGGCCACGCCTTTCCTAGACGTGTCGGCATCCATTCGCCTGGTATCGCAGGATAGGCAGCAGCATCCCGTTCTCCCGGTGGAGAACAGCTCTCGCGAAAGGTTCATAAGGTCGCCGCTGGGTGATACATGCGCCCGGGGAGATGCGCTTCTTCTTTCTGCACGGGAGAAAAGCTCTCTACGCGCACCTGCGATTATATACTTAGTCGGGCGGGTTTATAATGCCCGGGCGCGTACCTATGCCAAGGAAATTATCGCGATAATTTCATCGGGACGAGGCGGGTGCGATTAGGATCGGCTCCGCTTCGCGCCGCAGGTGTAACGAATCGAAAATTGCATCGCGCCAAGTCCAAATTGCACGCCATTCTTTTTTCGACAGTTATATATTATTAGTGTTACGATTTAATTATCCTTCCTTATCGCGCTACTGCGATCTGCACGCTTCTGTATCGTGATTTTTTTTTTGTATCTCACTTGTTACGTAATAGTGTACAAGGCATCGCAGTTACTATTGAAATAGAGAGAGAGAAATCTCGGAGATATCAGATAACGTGACGTCGAATGAAATTCTCGTTAGGGAAAAATCCACTTCGAATTAGACGAACAACACGACGCGTTGTAAACGAAGAGCGACAGTTTTAGGTCATTCTGTATCTCTTCCTTCCAACGTTGGGAATTCTGGTCCATTCTATGTACATGCATTTAGATTTTATAGAACGCGATAGGTATTTGTTCCCTTTTCTCCCTTGTCTACCATCGAGATAACTTCGCGTTGCGAGCCATGTTGGATGACACTCGAAATGAGAAATCTTCCAACGACCCTCTTTCGAGGTCATCTACGTCGGAAAAGACGATATTCTCGAGGACACCAACTCAGCGAATGACACAAAAGCGACCGCGCGATTGACTCGACGATCTTGTTAAAATTCACATTATCCGCGGATCAAGTTGCGGAACACTTTCACTTTAATATCCTTGTTTGCTCCTATTGCGTAATATCATTCAGCGTGTCGGGATTAAAAACGAAAAATGGAAACTCAAAAGAGCTATATCCAAAAGTACTCAATGTGAAATGCAAACATGCTTTTATCATCGTTTTTAAATCGCGTTTCCGTTACAAAAAATTCGAAGATAATTAAATGCAGTATTTAATCCTGAAACAGAATTTTCTAATAATTTATTATACTCCGAAAGAAGAAAAAAGTTATCCGCAAGCAACGATACAGTTTAACATTAACGTTATTAAAGTTGTCGTGTAGGGACATATCGTGCGTATATAAATGGTAATGCTGCTACTTCCAGCGGGATTAATTTAAACCCACTGAAAATACCCCGATAATTGGTCGCGCTTTTGCTTCAGTTTAATTCTTTGACGACTCTGTCACATTGAATTCGTTCCTTTCTCCATAATGAAGAACGTCGGCTTATTCGCTTAACTCGATTATCATATAATAGGCTTACGTCCGCCGATGAAAACAACGTTTAATAAAGTCCGCCAAGCGTAATCCAGCACCTTTTTCGATCGTCTGGCGAATATCCCGATTAAGTATTCTATTCGAATTAGCATTATCCATGGAATTATATGCTAATATACGAGTTATGAGCCAAAGAGAGATAATGATAGATGATGAATCCGACTAATTGTACTATAAGGGGTATCTCGCAAATAAAATATTTTGTCTAAATGCAAAATATGAAAATGCAAAATATGGAATTAATAACAACAACAATTGTTTCGTTTATACTAATTATCTTAAAATTATTTTTAAAAAATTCAAAATCTTTTTGACATAAATATGAATATTAAATTGAATCAACATTTTTAATATAAATATATTTTTAATATATAAATACTATCATTTCTATATATTTATTGTGTGTGTGTGTGTGTGTGTGTGTGTGTGTGTATGTGTGTGTGTGTGTGTGTGTGTGTGTATAA
>NW_012130086.1:1015056-1015877 GCF_000143395.1 Atta cephalotes
TTTAATTATATAATATATCATTTCTTATATATTATTGTGTGTGTGTGTGTGTGTGTGTGTGTGTGTGTATGTGTGTGTGTGTGTGTGTGTGTGTGTGTATTAAATATAATGTATTTTTATTATAGCGATATTTATAATTACAGTATAAATTTAAATATTGCAAAAAATATAAGAAAGAAACTTTTAATGATCTTTTAACAGCGAAGCAAGAGACTTCGTGATTTCGGGGACACCCGGTGCAGGTGGAAAGCGAAGATGAATTATGCAACGGCCAATTAATAAAATTCCAATCACACTCGTTGGTCGCGCGCGCCGTCGCCTCGTAAAAACGATTCCATCGATCGAACGCCTCGAAGCATCCGGAATGAGCCCCAAGGGCTTTAATTCGCTCTGGAATCAGCTATGGAAAATTCTACGGGCATATTGAAGATAGATCAGAAAAATTATTGGTTCCTCTATTAAGAATGTGGTAATCTCGTCACTTGATGTGACTTTCATACTGGCGTAAAACTGCATTGCATTAAATTAATTGACATAAACAAATATACCCACATTATATACATGAAGCGATCAATATTGTTTTAAATAAATTTTTGCTACATTTACTCTTCTCTTGAAAATCTTTAAAAGATGCTTTAGATGATAATAAATATCCATATTATATATGCGTATCCGCGATGGACTCCTCGTGATATCGGCGCCGTTCAAGTTTACGCGAGTTTACATTCGAGTTTACTTTTGTGTTTTACGTGGCTCACATGTGATCGAATCATGAAGAGAGAGAGAGAGAGAGAGAGAGAGAGAGAGAGAGAGAGAGATGC
>NW_012130086.1:1016901-1049007 GCF_000143395.1 Atta cephalotes
GAGAGAGAGAGAGATGCATGAGTTTTTATCGAGTACTAGAAAATTTACCTCGGCAGCGCCTGAAATTAGATCGAATTTCAGATGCGCAACGACGAACACAAGGCCGCGCGGAATCCGATCCTGGTATGTGTTAATTAACGTTTCTCTCGCGTCTCTGGTTGCTCGCTTCGTTATAGATTTAGATAGTGGGTGATTTCAATCATTATTAATTAGCACTCTTTGCTGCTATCGGTAATCCTTAATCCTGCGAGATAAATTCGTTACAAACTGCGCATTTGCAAATATGCTAAAAAGTGTTTTACCTATTAAAAAATAATACGAGTTGTTTTATTTTAAGTTAATTGTGTGTTATTAATATATATATTTATACATTACGTGTTACTTATTTATATGATTTTTTTCTCATGATTAATACAGAAATTTTCAACAACAACATCTTTAAAAAAAACAGCATCTGCATCTTGCAGCGTTATTCCAAACACATTCTTATACCTTGTCACGCAAGCATATAATAACTGCTTGTCATAAATATTTAAGAGAACATTTCGACCATTATTCAACTGATATCTAATCCAATCCTCATTTGTATGTTCCAGGTAAGAAACAGGGCATAATGCTGTGCTGCGTTGCGGTAACGTGCTGGTCCTTCGCTGGATACGTGCCACGCTTGCATAACAGGATACATTTTCGTTACCTCATACTTTTCGTCATACTCCGCGATCTTAAGACAGGTCTATTTCTTTGACTGAAAAAAAAGAGATATTTTCATGAGCGTGCTATAATAGTAACATTCGAAAGCTCCGCAGTTTGTGAAAATTGTGGAACTTTTTGCGAGCGAAAAAAATGTCTCGCAAATTCGAAGAATGAGATCAGAAATGAGATTATATTTCCGACAGCTAGTAAATTCAAAATTATGACAGACAAATCAATCACATGATGTAGGTAAGCCTTTTGTTACGCTCGTGCGCAGACATCCGAGCAAATCGCGAAATCATTTCCGGGATAAGAAAGATCAAAGCTTTAATCATCCACCTTGGAGATTTCCGAGCGCGTTCACTGTCGGGTTAAGGTCGCCACGCCAGAAAAAGAGACTAGTGAGAAGGAGAGAAAGGAAGAGTTGTCGGTATTCGAGTCAGGCGAAAAAAATCTCTCTTTCCCTCTCTCTTCGCAGCAAGGCCCGGATGGGGCCCTATTGTCGGCGGTCCACGGAGCCGCCCGCTCACCTCGTGTCGGTAACAAATGACGCTGCGTGTTCCCCACTGGATGTCACTCGGTATCAGCAGGTCAGATCGTCTTTAACTTGAGCGAGCACTCTTGCGAGACGAGATTCTACAGAGTGTTCTCGTTACGCGAAGAATTCCCTAGTCGTCGTGCTTTGGCGAGGCACACTCTTGATGATTGCGCTGAATGAGTCATGCGAATTGCAGTTATACCTATAGTATGCTCTCTAAATCTGAATCAGTGGATAGTCACTAATTACTCAGTGGCATACTTGACACTGATAATCAGTAAAATTTAACTAAAAAAGAAAAAATGTTTGAACATTATATAACTAAAATACTGAGATTTGCATGTTAATTTCAATTTTCCAATACTATATTCATTGAATTTTACTAAAACAAGGTTAGTCAGATCACATAATAAAGATCAGCTAGGTTAAGGATCTCACATTTCATTTACTGATTATACAGTGGCGTTCTTGGCACTGATATCGATGATTATCCACTGATTCAGATTTAGAGAGTGAATAAACAAGAACGTTTCTCTAACTTTCGGTCCACCGCGAAATTCGTTCGATTTCTCGATGTTCTTATTCATACGATTTATTTGTAATAAAAAAAAATACGCGACGTAAAAATATAGCATAAACTATATTTGATTATTGTTAGTTTCTATCCTTTTTTAACGATGGTCCATTATTTTCCCGCGGTACTTAGCGTGTATCGCACTCTACATATGCGATACTTAAATGCATATACTTTTATGTCGACCATTGTATGTATACAGTTTATGGATAGGTATTTTCTTTTATAACTCAAACCGTAAAAACTTTACGAGACGCCATTCGCATGTATACGTAAAATCATCTCAGCCAACCTTTCGTAGAATTCTTTTTTAGGTTTATCTCTTTCCATCAGTCAATGATCTATTAATTTCTTTCGAGACTCCATTTGTGCCTTCAGAAACTTTATTCGACGATATATTTGCGTAGATCTTTAGATTGATTAAATGTTCAACTTACACATTCCTGTGATCATTCCTAATTTGTAGCTCCTCTCTTTCTTATCCCAATATTCACTCTATCCTTGAAAAATTGTGTTATTCAAATTAAGAAAAATAACGACCAATAACCGAGGAATAATGAATGTTTTAATAAAAGAATATCTCTATTTAATTTTCATATCAATTTGATAATAAAATTAAAGTATAAAGCTCATAAATGTACAAAGCAAAATAAGAAGATCTGTATTGTGTATAATTATTCTATTAAATTTTAGTAATATCTAAATTAGTTTTCATAATTCATAAGATACTTGAAAATATCTCATCAAAAAATTTTGTCTTATACCTAGATGTTAAAATACTAACTAAGTTCTTCGCGATAGCGTCTATTCATTGATGTATATAATTCTTTTAGAAAAAAATTTAAATTCAATTTTATTTAATATCGACTTTACAAATTGGTATAATATACACCGTTTAAGATATATTATTGCAACATTAGAGAATATAGTTCCCCGACGCCAAGTTTCATGCTATAGAAAAGTTTAAAATACCACCTGCTACTTAAAGCGTGCAAAATGTTGGGGGTCTAGAGAAAGAAAGGAAACAGAAAGAGCACTACCATTGGTTAAAGAAAACGCGTCCCGCGTGGAATTTTGCTCGCACACAACAAGGCAGTAACATTTTAACACGCTCAAGCGACAAATAACCGCTATTAAGCGCAACAGCTGTACCGCGATCGCGATGCAAGTATGTGCCGCTTGCGGCTTCGGTTGTATCCCCTCGTCTTCTAAAGAATAAGGGTCTGCCGATCGAGAAGAGGGTCCCTCTTCTACTTGTGTGGCCGGATCGACGACGACGCCTCTATAGTGTCCAGAAACCACAGCAGTAGTTACTGGAACGTGAGATCGATCGGTGGATACTAGACATTAAGGCAGGTATACGCATTGTCGATCTGTTTGGCTTGGTTTGAATAGAGAGGAAAAAAACATAATTTGTATATTTTTTCTTATTCTTAAAAATTTTTAGAGTAAATTTTATTGTGAAGACTAAATTGTTCCACTTTTGACTCACTATTTTATCCTCTTACTCTTTTATGCTCATATTCTTTTACTCTTTTATTTATCCAGTAAGTAAATTATCATATAGTTATCCATCGAGCCGGCCTTTAAAGATTAAAAGCCACTCTTTTTCAAGACTAGCTCAATTTTATTCTTTAGAGTAAAATTTCACTCCAAAGAATTTAGAAATTATATTTCTGCCAACTCAATACTATTTTTTTATGTTATGAAACGTTTAAAAAAAAGTAATCTTTTTTTATTTAAGAGAAAGAGCGAAATATATTGAGAATAATAAGAGTTTTCTAGTAAAAGATACAAATAATACAGTATAACACAATGTGAATCATTTCAGCATTATTTAACATTGACAAACAACAAGAAGATTTAATGATTTACTATGTTACACTGTATTAACTGTATTTCCTTCGAAAATACTCATTACATTCAATATAGTATAAATACAATAAAATACAGTTTTAAATTTTCATAATTAAATAAAATAAAGAATTAATATATAGGTATAATAAAAAATATTTCCAAGTAAATTGATTTGTAAATTTGTGATATATTTTTCTAGAAAAAAATTACTGCTTTTTCAAGAAACAAAGAAAATATCTATCTTGTTATTTTTTATATCTTGTTGACAAAGCTCATTTTTTTATTGTAATTTTTAATTCAGAACTGTGATTCAAGTGATTGATGAAAAAAATCGTAACGCCGTGGAATTGCGAATAATAGAGATGCGATTCTGAATGATCAGCCGTGAATCCTGTATTTTCATTTTTCTCTAAAAAGAGAATTACTTCGGCATAGACCGCAGTAATCCGCACGATATGCTGCACTGTGTAAAAGAAAAAATGACAGTTTCGAGACCGCAACGAAGCTGCGCGCCATTGCTCTTTACGCCATTTACTCTTATATGAGTCCGATATATGATTCTGGTATGGTTGGGATTTTGTTGACGTATTTTTCTTTGCCATCCAACTGAAAAGAATCCATAAATACACTGAAAAAAAAGATTGGTTGCTGCAACAATTTAGATAGTAAAATATGGCATAGCATTTTTATAAGGCTGCCATATCAGTTAGTATAGCAAATTTTTAGTTGTGTTAGCCTATTGAAATCATATACTGACATTGCGGATAGGCAAACGCAACTAAAAATTTGCTGCTACAACCAAAAACTGGTTATATATAAAAATGCTATGCCATATTTTATTATCTAAATTGTTGCAGCAACCAACCTTTTCTTTCAGTGTATATTTCGACCACTGATTATTTATTAGTTATAAAAGAAATATTATTAATTGTGAAACGTAAAGAATAACAGATCGATTTTTAGCATTCATATTATTTTTATGCATGATAATATTATCCATAAAGTTTGACTACCACAAATGTGCCACAAGAATTTTTCACGAATTCTTTGACTAAACCGGATTCAGATTTCATTAACAGAAACTTTAAGGACATCGACTTCCTTCATAATTCTCTAACTCTTCGTCATTAAATATCTTCGTAACTAAAACTTGAGTTGAAATTTTATTAAAACAAAGTTTACTTGAGATTAATTTAATATGTAACTGTCACATGGCTTTAGAACAGTAATTTTATCTGCGATGAATGGAATTAAGTATTATATTTTACGGACACAGAAATTTATTTAGAAATAATGACATTTGTCATCACTTTTGTATTATCCGTAACTTGTTGACATTTCTCACAGCAGAGCTCTAAGAAAAAATTAAGACAATAATTTTATTCAAGTCTTTCGTACGTTGCAATAATCTTCATTTTTACCTTTAAATTTCAAGTATGTATAAGATTTTTGTATTATATGGATGAGTTGGATGTTATTTTTAGGACTTTTGTGTTTAAGAATTCATTAAAAAATATAAAATTATATCAATCTGTACGTCACGCGCATCTCCTATCATTTGTCTCATCTAAGCAAGAGCTTCGTGATTTCTCTTCCTTATGGTCGCAGATTGGAGAGGTAATTAATTAAACCCACGCGCTCGCAGGTAACTTCGATGCACAATAATTATTACTCGAAGTGACGATTTGTGTCGCAGTCGAGCTCACGCTCTAGATTGATACCAGACGCGGCAGGACAAATGGCTACAATCCCCCGTGTGTGTCCCGTGAAAAGCGTAATACGCGTAACGTCCGGTCCGGCGACCACTTTCTACGAGATACATGTTATACATGGACATAAACGCACGCGCGCACGTGACAGAGTCCCAGCACGCATGCACCCCGACGACTTCTGGGTGGTAGATCGTAATTACCATAAGTCGTGAAATATGACTTCATGATGACGCGCCCGTGCACGACAAATGGAACTGCCGGCCGACATCCCTTCGTTTTGTTGTCGGCCGGTTGGCTTTCCGCTCCACCTTCGTTGCTTCCATCTATGGTCTCCATTGGAGATTACCTTCGGCTCGTTGGACAAGGAAATATACAGGATATTCCGGAATCATCGGTGTTGCTGTAGATACTGTCGGCTAGGGGACATTACGTTCTAATATTCCGTACTGAGATAAATAATGGTCTCCTCGGACGATCTCGCTGATCGTCGCGCGTCATCGATAATCTTTACGAAATTGCGACCATAATCCGTAATCAGAATACGAAGTACTTTGACTACCGTACAATTTTCCCGCCGCCGCCGCCGTTACCATAACCCGCATGATAAGTTCCCTAATCTTCTCTCTGTAGTCGAAGTTTATACGCAGTGCTCGCTGTTCCCAGAATAGCTTTCTATCGTCGATAATAACTAGTTTATATATAATGCTCGCAGTTTACATGAGCATAATCTTCTACGAGCTGCTGGGATGGACAAGTAAGTATGGCAAGGCAGCATCAGAGAAACTCGCTCGATCGCTCATCCATTTTTTTTTCGACGTGAGCAGATATCATTCTCTTCGATAGAGAAGAGACGTTTCAGATTCTTGTCCTGCACCGTAATCGAGTCAACAATCAGCCGCTGCCCTGTTGGCATGCCCCGTCGGCTACGCGTGCTATGATAGATATCTCGATAATATCTTCATTGTGATAAATGTCTCCCCTCACGAGACGATCCGTTTGGTTTGCTGGCAAATTAATGAACGCATGAGCGCGCAACAAAACGATAACTATGACGCAACAGTCGCTTCGGTAATTGAATATTTTAAATCATAGTATTATGAATAAAGAGAAACGTTTAGCTAGAATCGGTTATTAGATTTTATATTTTCAAATCGCTCCATAGAAGAAATATTCACGAAAAGAATGATGTTGCTGAAGTATCTTGAAAAATGTAGCTATATTTAGATCTGAACATAATGGACTATTAAAATAATTGTATAGCCAAATGTAATAAGCAATAAAAAAGTTTTGATAGTTTAGCAACCAGCTTGAACATTCTACATAATTATTTTAATCTAGCTAAATTTTTTACTTAAATACTTTAGGTCTTAGAAAAATCATCCTTTCCATGTATCTGTACAGAATCATTTATCTAATAAATTTAATATAAAATCGGTTCAATCAAGCATTGATCACGTGAGACTTTGTCATCAATCAAGAAGCGCACTGGCGCGACTTCCAGTTTGGTTAATAACTTCTTGCAATTTCCCATCGATAATTTGTCAGATACTCGCAGGCAGAATATAGATAGACCTTCTCCCCCTTTCTCTCGGAAACTCGAACAAGTCCATTGTGATTGAAATGAGCTGGATTCTCGCATGAGGGTAATGCAAAAGAATCAGCAGAACGAATATCAGTTCCGAAGGCACTTCGTGAAAATGTAATCAAGGAAAAAAGTCGAAGATTGAAGGCTGAGAGGGAGAAACAATTAGTATGCTTATCACGTCCTCACCGGTACCCACCTACACCTACACACACACACACACACGCGCGCGCGCGCGCGCGCGGTTAAATTTAAATATAATACCGCGGACATACACATACACAACACACATAATGACAACGCATGGGATGACGAAAACCTCGGACGCATTTTGCGACGACTTGATATTACTTGCTGGTAGCATCGATTATTATTCAGTTCTTTGTAATATAAAGGAGAAGGCTGGAGAAGATTTTTATTAAAACGTAACAATGCGGAAAAATAAAGTTTGGTATACGCGAAACGAATCAACTCGTCGAATCTGTCGATTTCGTCGACTACCTCGGGAAGTTCTTTTCTTCACGTAGAATGCATCGATACTGCAACAATGTCGCTCGACAATAGATGCAGCATGTGGTCTTGAGATACGTTAACGATGTCTCGTCCGTTCGAGTTAAATGTATCGGGTGTCAGCCGATCTGCATTCGGAATAATGAGCGTCTCGAGTTTACGATTGAATGGGATACTTCTTCGAGAATACATTTACCTTGCTTTTACATGCGTTTTCACATTTGTGAGTTTCTTCAACGCGCGCGTATAAAAAGAATTCTAACTCGTTAGAAACTTCAATAATAATTTGAAAAAATAGCAAACTCTGTCCTTTTATATTTTATTTTATCCGTTTATCAATTAATTAAATTTAATTTTCTGAGAAACATATAATTTTATTAGATGAGAATAATATTTAAAAATATAATAATTATCTAATTATATTGTTTTTTCTTTTTTTAAATATTTTACTGTGTAATAAACATAATTATAGTTATTGTAGCAACGAATATAGATATAAATTATTATCTTGTATTAATTCTATGACAAATATTATGTCACAAACTTTCATTATAGGAAAGGTTGCGATAATATATAACGTAACATCAAGCTGTTTTTTTTCGAACGGAAGTAAGTAACCCGGCGCTGACGAAGGAGAGCAATCGAGAAAAGTTATTTCTCATATGGAGAATCGTTCTTCTTCCTACTTGATGTAGGTGTGACTTCTCCTTCGCATGAACAAATTGAATTTCGGCCAAGTTTGAAAATCATTCCGTTACCTTAACGGGACGAACCCTTAACTTGTAAGGTAACTTGTAAGGTAATTTGATCGTCGATACATTTGGTGAGAGTGCTTTATCCATCACTCTCGAAGTTATCGGAAATTTCTCCACTGAAAATCCAAAAATTCATACATGTATTCAAATAATCTAACTTCTGGATATATTTTCTGTCTTTCGTTAAGTGGAGTTTATTTTTACCGTGTTAAATATTGTCCAATTTTTTTCTCATTTCTACCTGCGCAGACGGCTATGATTACAAAATACACGCGACATGATGAAAAATGCGTCTCTGTCGCGAAAATGTCGCGCC
The DNA here is from genome assembly GCF_000143395.1 of Atta cephalotes. Classification (NCBI taxonomy): domain Eukaryota; kingdom Metazoa; phylum Arthropoda; class Insecta; order Hymenoptera; family Formicidae; genus Atta; species Atta cephalotes. The sequence goes on from NW_012130086.1 coordinate 1,025,439, forward strand.
AAGTCTGACAGATAATTTCGCGCGATACCGTTGTCCGTTTTCCATTTGTTACGTGACTATGTTTATGAAATAATACGAGCTCGGACTTCTCTTCTCGATGAAATGCAACGAAATAACGACTTTATTAATCGCTTATATATAATTTTTATTAATGTTTTATAATATATTTGTGGAATTTATACGAATAACAGAGATATACGATATACCTTTCATTTTACCTTACGCATAAATGTAACAGATACGAAACGTTACATATAATTTTACGTAAATAAATCATATATGAATATGCAAACGAACATTTTGCATATAGAACACGTCAGGGGTCGCTGGGGAACGGAGTTAGTAATTCGCCGTTGAGATTAATTTCACTCCGCAAGATAATCTTCCATTGTCGATCATCATACGCCTTTTTCGAGATCATCCCTTTTTCCGCGATGTACTGTATTATCATGCTACTATTTCCCGCGATCATTATCGGAACGGATATTCCCCAAGAACTGCGTATTGTACGCCCGCCAATTTCATCCGACGCACACGCCGCGCGCGATATCTCTCCTTTGCAACGAGAGAAGTTCGCCCCCGGACTCACTCGAACAGGGATAATCAGGTTGCAGCAGCCGAGGGAGGTATATTGTGCTCGAAGGGGGATATATTGATATTTAATAATCGGTTGAGAGTTAAGCCGGCTGCCAGAAGAAGATCCTTGAATTTTAAAACGAGCTTAAAGGCGCGCTAACCGAAACCGTAAGCAGCCGAACGATCCGTCGTGCTTTAATCATGACAATGACAAAATCTGTTGAGCTTAAAATTGGAAAATTTTAATTAAGTCGCGCATGTAGTGTACTGCATTTCTACCGAATGCGCGAAATTAGTCGCGATTCCTGCTATTTGGCATTGTGCGTTACACGCCAACTTGTGTGAAATAGTTTCTCGAAAGGAATAATAAGAGAAACTATACGTTCTCTCAAATTTTATAATACAGTTTGCTTTTTCATTATGATGATGTATGAGGAAACTGATGATTTTCGTATGGAAAGAATGGTTTTATTGAAACATTTGAAAATTTAATTAGATACAGAACTGAAAATAATTTTACTGGACCAAAATGATTATGTAGAAAATTTAAGCATAATGAGCAACGATATAAAAAAATTTTTATATTTTAAGTAACCAGCTTAAGCGTTCTACGTAATTATTTTGATAGTTTAATAAAATTTTCAGATCTGTATTTAGCTAAATTTTTATTTCGGTAAAATTTCTGTTCATTTTGTACAATTTTATTGACTATTACACATACAGTAGTAAAAAGAAATCCATTATTTTTCCATTCAATTTCATGCAAAAATAATGGATTTCTTTTTACTACACCTAATATTTTAATGCTCTAACATTTTATTTTGCGAATTATTTATTCTTAGCAAGGTTCGTCAATAGAATCAATAGAAGAGAAAACATTTAAATAGTAATTTTACTGCGACTAAATAGTAATTTTACTAAATAGTAATTTTTTCTTTTTTTCTAAAGTTAATTATGATCGACTTAACGGAATCCATATGAAGATCCAATAAGTATTTCGAATTATTGCTGGTTCGTATTTACAGTAATGCTGTTGTTAATGATTGGTTTGGTGGCTTTAAGGATCACTTTATTAACGATCTGTTAAAGTTTTATGATGTAATAACTGTCTCGCTTGTTATTCACCGGAATTACTTATCGACGACTGCGATCGCTTTCTTAATTACATCTTTCTGCTTTATTAATTAAAATTAAGTTATGCCTTCTACGTGATCACGCAGCCACGCGACAACAAATCACATAAACTACATCAGAACTCTCACAATTTCATTATTCATTTTATTTTATTTTTTATTTTATTTTTTATTTGCGAAAAATACATTTTCTTCTTAAATATTCTTTCTGTAATAATTAATAGACATTTCATATCCTTTAAAAATTACATTTAACTAACAACGTTTATCTAATTAATATCTTATTTTTAGTAAAATTATATGAATTCTAAAATTTATATTAATATACTCTCCCCCCCCCCCTACATTACAAGTATCAAATTAAATATCTCTGAAGGCAAAGTTCGTTATAAATTATATTACATATTGTTAACGCTTTACTCTGATTATAGATATCAGACCATACCCACATAACCAACCTAATATCCTCGTAACCATGGTATTCTCAAAACGGAAGCACGCAGTTACGAGCGGAATATTACAAAGGGAGGAAGATCTTTTCTGGAAGGGGAAATGAAGGGGTCTTTACAACTGGCGACATTTCACAAACGCGAAATGGCGGAAAGGACATTGAATAGGACGATGGCCATTGCGGGTGTGTACGAGCCGTCGCGTCGTTTCTCGACGATGATATTCTTTCTCTCTTTGCGTGAAGAGAGCGTGTTGCCCTTTACGGTCGGAACAGACTCGTATTTGCAAAACGTCCTTCCGCCGTTTTATCCCCGTACGCCCCATAAAGCACGAAGATCACGCGCGAATCGTCCGGCCAGCTGCGACCGACACTGTTCTTCCCGTCGTCTCTTTGATAGTCGCATTAGCGACCGTCTCGCTTGTCTCTCCTCGTGATGCTCTGTCTCCTCTCACGACCTTCGTGCGATCATTCATCCTGCAATCTCAGCTTTCTTAAAAGTAAAGAAGTTATCTTATACTTAATAAAGCTAAACAGCATTTACTGAGAGATAGTCAGATTTAAAATAGGAATAATGAACCAGGGAATGTCGCGTGTGGGTTGATTTGATCCATCCACGGTAGTTAACGATGTTAAAATGAGCGATTTAAAAATTGTATCTTACACAGCGAGCAGTGTATTCCCATCGCAACGAGAAATTACACGGCTGGTCGTCGAATGAAAACGCGAGATCTACGTGAGTGGACTACCTGGTTATCTTGCTGTTTGTTCTTCGTTCGTTCTCTCTCTCTCTCTCTCTCTCTCTCTCTCTCTCTCTCTCTCCCCCCTCTCTCTTTCCCTCTCCCACCGCCTATTAATTAAGTATCACTTCTCGGAAGAGCGGTGCATCGTCGACCAGCCAGTCTATACGCAACGGCTAAGAATAATAATCAGGGAAGAATAATAACACCTGGCCCCGAGAGTCCGCGCACACGATAACGCACTCTCTCGCTTCGCACGCAATTGCACTTCGCGACGTGTTACTCGATGAATCGCGCACGACGATGCGAGATAATTATTGTGCCAGATCGCGTAATCATACGTGCGACGTGGATGCCAATATGATAGAGCGAGTGTCATGCTCTCGTGCAATTTTTCAAGAAAAACGCAGAACAAGTCTCGATCATGAAAGAAACGTTTAAAATGAACGTGAGAATTATTAAACATATATAATATTTTTTAATTATTGCGAAATAAAATTTATTCAGAGTTCTCTGAATTGTCATTTGATTTATGAGAAGCTGTCTTAAGCCATGTCCATTCTTGCAACAGAATATCGTAACTGCATTTTCAAATATTAAAGGATCTTTAAATTAATTTTTCAAGTTAAATAATATTTTATTTTTGACTTTCAAGTGTGCCAAATGTGTGTATCTTAATTTAAAACATATGATTGACAACATTAAAACGATCACGTCTAATCAACTCTTTCTGAGATTGAATTTCTTAGTTTCAAAATAAACAGTATTCACGTATTAATGTAGTTATGGACGTAATAAATAATAAATCAAATTTGAATTGAATTCATCATTTTTTAGTTAAACTATTTGTTCATGAGTTCATTAAAGTAACGATGTAATGAGTAAAACCAGTGGCGACTTATAGGAATAATTCAAATTAGAAGTAATTCAAATTGAATACAATTTGATATTGTGAATTTAATAGTGTACTTCGCTGTCGTATAATATCGATACGATGATATATCTCGCAACATATCGCGCCGAACATTTAAGCGCAACACAACCGTTCGTAGCGAACATTTAAGCGCAATGTAACTTCGTCACGAACATTCATTGCGCTTAAATGTTCGGTGCAATGTTACAGGAAACCGTTGTCCACACAATATCGCGTTAGTATTACGCGGTATAACATCGATGTTACGATGAGAATTACGCGACGACGTTGCAGTTACGATGTTCAATTGCAAGTGTGGACATGGCTTTATATTTTCCAGATTCTACAGATTCTCTCATTTATGCGATTCTCGAGCAAGGAATTAGAAACTATTGTATTGTGTGCGGCAGTTACATTCGTCTCATTAATTTTGTTAATTCGTTCTCTCATTTCCCGAAGGTCCTTTTATCATCTGGTACATTTTACTCTCGACATTTACATTGTTATAGCACGATGGAAATCGTAAAGTGGTCGTTTGAGAATGCGCCAAAGATGTAAAACAAACTACAGTGAAAACGTGATCACCCTAAAGGACTTTCCACATCCTTCTCACCCTTCTATCTGCCTCTCATACTTTTCTGGTCGTTATGCAAATGACACGCATACGAAGAAAAAGAAAAGGCTTACCTCTGACTTCTCCTTTTCCCCAGGGAATACTTATTAAGAGGTACGTGAAGCATTCTAAATATCTCTCCCTAAGAGACTCTTCAACTACCTCACTCTGTTCCTCTTTTTCCTGCTTCCATCTTTGAGGTGTAATAAGATCGTTTCTTGAACCGATAGATCTTTCACACACCTTTCATTATTTTTTCTTCTTTACGAAATGTATATACATATTCTAGGAATTCTGTATAAATTCCATATAATTCCTTCAATCGTTTATTCATTTTCTCTGATTTAGTATTTAATTTTCCATTAAATCAGGTATATTTAGTTATAATTCGTTTTGATTAGTAAAAAAGAACTATTTAAATTAATTATTAAATAAATAATTTGTTATTGATAAAATAGAATGTTAGAAGAGAAAAAAAGGAATGAAACAAAATAATTTCTGTCTTATTAGATTTGTACAAAAAGTCAGTCTTGGGGCACAGCTATCAGAAAAAAAGATATAAATCTATAAATAATGCAAATCTTTCTCTGATTATCAGAATTGATTTTCTAATCTGAAATCGGAAAACTTTACTTTCTTCTAACTCTCCCTCACTGTCTTCCTTTGTCCACTCTTAATCTTGTTTATCGTTACCTTCAACTTTTCTGGCTTTCGATTTTGTCGACAGCTAGTTAGTATTTACAATTACAGACGTACCGTACTTTAAATGCATTATTACCACGGACGTGCATGAGACCGGAGAAGTAAGTAGAAAGAAGAAGAGAGACAGAGATAGAGAGAAGTATGTGGGACGTAAAGTGAGTCTCGGTAGACACGTCTAGATGGATAGATCCAGGTTGCACGCTCGGCGAGTTCTCTTCCACGAAATCGTTAGCATACGCCGGGATAAACATGCGGTTATTTGCCGGCGATGTGAGGCCTCTATCAAGTTTCTCAACTCGCGCGAGGCGATCGAATCGTACACCAATCGACTCGTATATTCCGCTATCTTTTTATTTCTGTCGTCCGATGGCGACTCGCGAATACCGTTCTCGCCAAGCATAATCGATTAAATCATCGGAGACATGATGCGAACGACAGCCGCAGGTATAGCGTAACTTTGTATACGTTGTTAGCATAATAGAGCCACTCTATATGACGCTCGTCTTATTCGTGATATTTTATAACAGCCTGTTTTAAATTCCTTGCTATTAATTTAACGAGGTTCAAACGGCCCCAAGTGCTCAACAGTATTCATGAAATATCATGCTTATCTGAGAAACATCCACAGCTCATGTTCATAATTTTAAAATTACAACATAATCTTATTTTTTTAATTATCTTGTTGAATAATGACACGTACTTCATAAATAATTTATATATGTAGATATATATATATATATATATATATATATGCAATACATTTAAAAAGAATATTTGTATTTCCTGTTTATTTTTTTATTTGATGATATCTTCAAATGAAACTTTTAAATTTTCGTGGTAGAATACATGATGCACTACATTCAGAAAAATGGTTTGATTGGATTAAATAGTAACTCTAATTTGAAAATAGGCGAATCAGAATTTTCTGATTAAATCTAATTGAGATAATTAGAATTCTAACTGATATAATTATTTTGATAAAAATAAGAATTCTAGTAGATTTTATCAGAAATATTGTATCGACAGAATTCCAATTATCTCTTAATTAAAATTCTAATAAATTTAATCAGAAAATTCTGATTCATCCATTTTCAACCAGAAATTTTTTTCAGCGTTAAGAAGGACGCGTGCGTTGCGCTGATTATAAATTAACGCAGTACGCTTTACAAATGCCGCAGGGTTTAACGATCTCGTAGAAAACCTACGCGCGGGAGAAAGATCCTGGCGATATTTGGTTTCCGTTGCCATGTTCCAGCCGATAGAAACGATTGCGAGCGGCCAATTAGACGGGAACGCAAAACATCGATGCGATGTTACATATTTATGCATACGATCGGCTCGCGCTCGCGCGCATCTTGTACTCTGTTACACAGGAGCAGTTTCCTCCTTCGCGTCCCATGTAATCCGATATGTAGATGCGCACGCGAATCGCTCAGTATGGCGCGAGGACACGCGGAATTGCAGTGATTTATGGGAAGGTCACGGCACCGTAAATGAGTGAAATCGCCAGCAGGACGCGTCGCGGCAAATCATTGCAAAAAAACTGGAAAGAAGATCGCGAAATTTTTTACGTGAAATTATAGTAGACAATTCAGTTTTTTTTTAATTATATTACATATATATACATATAATATATTTATATGCATAGATATATCTGTGATTTTGGGGAAAATTAGAATTAAGAGATTTTATGAAAGACGAAAGACAATATATAAAGCGTTTTAAAAATAAGAATTGATTTTGGAAAATCATTTGAAAGATTATCTCGGGGACACTGTAACCAATAATATGTTTTAATGGAAATGTAATACTGTGATCATTTTAATTCCTCGCTAAAGATGGTTAAAAAATTAATCATCGTTAATTAAAGACGTATGTCTTATTTGGAGTAATAATAATAGTCAAAATTGTTTGATTTATTAATAAATTTTTAATAATCTAAGACAAAAGATCTTTTTTTAAATAGTGTTCACACACAACGGTTTTCAGTGCCTATTATTTTCTCTTACTCGTATTTCTTATTTTGTTTTGAATTTTATTTAATTATGAAATCTTCATTATATTTTGTTTAAATCATTATTTTAAGAATTGTTGATTTTTAAAGAAAACAAAAATGGAAAATTATTTTATTTTTATTAATCACACGACATATCTCCATATTGTTCAGACAAGAGTTAAATATGCCATTTTACGTTCGGCCGAAAAACGAAGAAAAAAATAAACAAATGGATGTGCCGACGCGCATCGCGCCGCTGCCTCAGGGCGTAGCCCATGATGTAAAAGTGAAAATTACAATGAAAGCCGCCTTTCGATGCGGAACACAATAGGCTGTACGATGTTTTGCGAAACGTATTTCGGTACCGAAGTAAATCACGGCTGGCCGGCCGGCCGCTGGTAAAAATAAGCGATGACGAATGGAGCGGCGGACAACCCGTAATCCAGAAACAATGTGCTGAATGAATAAAAATGAGATAATAGCAGGCGGGCCCGGTTGCGGCGGCGGTTCTCTCAACGAAGGGAGAGAAGCGAACCTGGGATGTCGGACGCACTCGACGCATTTGGGAAAGAGATGCACTCTCCTTTCCTCCCTTTCTCTGCATCCGTTTCTCGATTCATGATTACTTCCGCTCTTCTTTCTACTGTGCGTGTATTGTAAGTCGGCGCTTTTCCTCTTCTAGAATTCAAATCCTCGTCGTAGCATTGATTTTTCCATGCAAAATATTGTATGTATTTATTCCAACTGCAGAATCGTTTAGCGTTGGAAATTTATTTTAAAAGACGATGAGAAAAGAAGATACATTTTCTCGGATATAGAATATATTATATTTAATTTTATATTTGATCAGTGTGCGAAAAATAAAATTAGTAGGAATAAAAAAAAGAAAGGACGATTTCTAAGATATCTTCATCGAATTTTTTGATGGATCTCTAACCGAATGTGAAAAGACGACAGATATATCAATCTCCACGTACACGCGATTCTCTCTTTTATTTTTTGCTGTAGGTCTGAAAAACTTATATGTCTGAGCGGACAGCACTTATAATTTCATACTTCATACTTGCGAAGAAATGCGCGATCAAAGAAGAATGGTTGCTTTTTTTTACAGAATCGAACGAAACTTATGGCTCTCATCTTTGGCTGGGGCAAAGTTTGTACGTGAAGAAATCACGCGTGAAGAATTCGCACAGTCCTGAATATCTTTCCCTTCTTTTTTTCTTTATGCTATTTCTCTTGCGTCTGGAGTTTATTTACGTCAGGGTGAAACGAACGCGTCGGATTATTTTTCGCGAATATACGCGAACGTGTTTCTCGATCGGATGCGGTATTGGTTTTCCCGCGAAAATACACAAATATTGATATAGCTCGCGGAATAAGCTCGATTTAGATTCCAGTTCGGGCTATTTACGCCGCTGTGAGACAGATGGGATACACTAACGATTCTGCAGTTCGATATAAACCTTCGACAAATAATGCAAATTTTATAAATATTTAACTCAATATCCGTCTCGCTCTCATTCTTTTGAGTGAATACTTTGCGTGTCGTATAAAAAAATTCCTTCCGCATGTAATAGCGTGACGTAATTTTAGCTACGAAAGCCGTTAATCAAGATCCTCCTCATTCCGAGGTTTTATCAAACTTGTCTTTCTTTCTTCTAGCGTTACAGCGATTTTGCGATGCTAATGTAATTCCAGCGTTAATCAAAGCCCAAATTAATGTTTGTATCGGATTGAACCGAGCTCGCGCGCGTCACTTGTTTCACTCCGGGGATAATAACGAGCGACGCGCGCTCTCGCGCATTTTTACAAGTGCGCTCGTCGTATCTCCGTCTCTCGTCGTCGGACGACCGTGCACTGTGATGCAAATGTAATCCGGACACTGATATGGGAATTTCACGGGTGGCATCGGAAATTCAAATTTATTCCACCGTCTACTCGCCCGTCGTTGATAGAGATGCGTGTGTAGATGTGTGTCTTGTGTGTGTGTGTGTGTGTGTGTGTGTGTGTGTACGAGCGCGCATATACGATCACGTTTTGCACGGTTGGTTGTGCATCCTGCAGGCTCGAGAACTCTCGCGCGCAGCTCGCGGAAATCACATCTGTTCCGTAACAAAGTTGCGTATCTTGCATACCAGACTGACCGCAACGGTAACATGTCTGATATTCAGACAGGTAGTGCGCGTCGAATTAAAATGTACGCCGCAAAATGTTTTTCGGTATATTCGTCGTGAGGCTCGCTCGCGAGTACACACGAAGTAGTAACGGGCAATAATACAACAGTAGCGCAACACGTAACAGCAGAGAGTTACAGAGAGTTTATCTTGTTCGACTCTCTCTACATGTAATTTGAGAAATTTTCATACTTTCTAAAGGTACGAATTACAGAAGTCAGTACAGTTGAAACGGTTTCAAAACGTTCTCACTCGGAAAAATGCTGCACCGATGGTTACCTTAATCGTCTTCGATGATCACAATTTTCAATTCGGTACGGGGTAGAAAAAGAGAGAGAAAGGGGGGCGGAGGGGACGGAATCGAAGCGAGACGACCCTGCTTATTTGGCCTTTGCGATGATGATGGTGCCACTGCCGGGCCCGACATCGTGAGTGCATCGGACGGGCGGGCGATTATCTCTTTGTGAGGTTACCATTCGACGCGTCTGTCCACCACCGAGTGTGCAAATGTGCATACCCACGCATGGTGGCGGCGATGGATCAATTGCGCGTTTGCTCGTAAGCGTTACCCCGCTAGCTAGACTAGCTAGAAAATCAGCTACGCTGAGCAACGGATGAGAGCGCTCGAGTAACGTGCATAACTATGCGGAGTGGCCGAAACCGTTAGCTATTTTTGCGGTTCCGCACGATGCCTGCCGCGAGTGGTCCGCTGATCGGCGAAACTGCAACCGCGATGCGCTTGTTTGCATAAGCATCTCATCCTGCGATCGGGCACGGCTCGTACCCATCAAAACGGCCGCCAAACGACGCACATTGGGGCTAATGCCACCGCAACTGTCGTGTTCAGTCACATGACATTGCCGTCGTTGACATACGTTACATCGTTGAAATAGTTGACACGCCGTGTCGCGATGATTTTTCCACTTGAAAAGAAAATCAATTCGAAAACAATCGATTTTGATACATTTGTCTTGGTGAACTATCAGAAACAGAATAAGTTTGAAAAATAAGAAAAATAAGAAAATACAGTTAACTTTATATAGACTATTTGTATTTTCTAAAATTATACATGAAAAGAATAATTTTGTTGTAAATATTTAAAATATTTTAGCTAGATATGAATCTGACAATAATTTTATTAGATCAAAATATGTATAATCATGTAGGAAACTTTAATATGAATAATAAAAAAGTATTTCTCTCTAAATTTTTTGGAATAGAATCTCACTCTAAAGAGTAAAAGCCAGTCTTAAAAAAGAGTGGTTCAGTTTTCACTCTTTAGAATGAGATTTACACAAAAAGTTTTAGAGAGAAATTATAGGAATTACTTTGATCATCGTACATAATTATTTTGATAAATCAACAAAATTATTTTTATATTTGTATTTAAATTTTTATTTCAGCAAAATCGTTCTTTTCGTGTACGAATTTGAAAAGCATTATAATTGAATTTATCTTTTTTGTAGTTATTTATCTGATTTGCTCTCGAAATCGTGCAGTTTTTTGGTATCTCTTTTAAAAATTGAATCTCTAGCCTTATATGTTTTTAATTTTTTGCAACGATTTTACATATGTATATTTGAGATATACTTGAATAGCGTATTGTCTTTCATGGCACAATTTCGCTACGTATAATATAAGCCTCACAAAGCCTTCGATCGTCATTATCCAATCGCGACGTATGAAATTTATCATTGGGAAGAATCGTCGAGCTCTTTGCAGCGAATTTCTGAAATTCCGTTGGTACATCAAAGGGAGACTTTTAATGAGGATTTTCCGACGATATTGTCTGTACCGCCTTCAATTACATTTCCATGAAAAACGTGGTTTTCCGCAGCTGCGCCGCTATAACATATTTTGCGGGAGTCGACTTTGTAACAGGATTTTAATCTGAGCTGAATTCTCTTGCGGAAATAAAAAATCCTAATGGTAAACGTTCATTGGTTTCATGACAAGAATCGCGTCCGCTTCCAACGAAGAAAACAACGTGCGTGTACATTTCCTCAAAAGGTTAGCGCTTTTCATTTATGCGAATGCATCGAGTAATTGGCACGAGTACTGTTAAGTATTTAAACACCAAGTATCTAAGTGAGCGGCGCATCGCGATCTAATCTTGACGTAACTTCCGAAGAACGCTACATTGTTCGATCCGATGTAACTTCGGATTATATACCTATTCGTTAGTATTTTCTCAGGTATATCGAATCCAATTAATCTTAATCATCCCAGCCTCCTGTTTTCATTTAGCTTCATTTTCCATAGATATATCGTCTCTTGCATTAATCTTTCTGCCATACTTACATTATTCCGACACCTCTTTCTTACCTTGATAGAAATATGGAAGAGGAAAAGAGATTTAAATCACGATGGTAGTAAAAACTTCGCTAAGTCGAAATAGGAAGTGCACTCTCTCGTGAGGACTGTTTTGAGGAAATACGGTGGAACGTACACGCATCGCAGTGTCTAGACAGTCGTACGAAAGGCGAAAGCTATCTGTATCACGAATCATAACGCGAATGACGGAACAAAATATACAGACGGATCATAAAGCATGACAGCTATTATACCCCGCGGACAAAAACGTCTCATACGAATGCAATGACGCATACGGGGAAGTGCATCAATCGCATCAAGTATATCTCAAGAAGCGCAAGTTCCTTCTTCCTTTCCTCCTTCATTTCTTAACTGTACGTCACGCACAATCGTTTTCAGCCGACAAATCGCTTCGCTTCTTTGTGACGTATGTGAAAGGTTCCAGCGATTGCATATTATTCGTGATATTTAGACTGCATTGAAATAAGACAAGTATATAGTTATTTCATAATATGTATTATTTTTTAATATGTATAAAATTATTTATATTTTACGTGAAACTGATAATGTATATTAATGTATATTATAGGAAGAGATACTAATAAGTACTGATAATATACATTGAGTTATAGGGAGAGAGACAAGCCTTTCGGATAAACTTTTATGCGTGTACTGTTTATGATGTCAAGTTATCCAGTTTGAATTATTTTTATTCATTTCTATTGATTGTCATTTCTATTGGTCGTATAATGTTCAATATGTTAATTTAACTAAATTAAAACAATGGAGTAGTTTAGTTTGAGAAAATGTATTAAATTTGATTAAAATTTAGTGTATTATTTACTAGGTGTATATGTTAATATAGACATTTATTGTGAAACTGTAGAAACGGATTGATTTACATTTTTACACATATAGAAGTTAAAAATAATAAAATCTTCTATTCTTCTAAAATTCTTTAACTCAAGAGTTGAGTTATCATTGCACTTTTGACGTCTAACAGTGATTTAACGTTTAATCGAATTTGTTTAAAGTTGAGAATTTTTTTACTGCAAATATTTATAAAATGCATGACGTGCGATAAATGTGAAATTCAGATTGCGTGTAAAGCACAACGCGATCGCGTGCGTCGGAGAATGGATTATGTTGTGCGTAGTTTTGATGCAACTCGGGATGCAATAATATTATTCTGCCGTGAGAAAAAAGGTATACGTAAATCACGACGACAGTATGTAGCAGCGTTTTTAGTCGAGGTTTTATGTATCTCTTGTTATGTCACATCGTAATGATTGCATGATCCGCGTTTCTGTAACGAGCTGTAAAGGAAGCGACAGAGTTAACAACGAAATATCTTCTAATTTAATTTAAAAATAGTAATATAAAACAAATATAAATCACAAATATATACAATTTCAGTAATAATGAGAATGTAAAATTTTAAAGGGAAGAAATTTTCTATACATTAACGGTGCAAATCCCAAAGTGGAAGCTCAACTCGCGAGATTCAAATGAAATTTTTTTTACTTGAAGCACCGCATACATTTGCACGACGCGGCATACATCATTTATCATCTCTTCAGACAAGTTACAGCTTGCAGCTTTAATTCCCGGTTTAGCGTCGAAAAGCGACATTACATACTAAAGCACTTCTTTTATGTTTTTTCCTTCTTTTTCTTCCTTCTTGGCCACATGTCAGATTTGCGTTCTTCCCATCGCATCTTGTCACATTCTCATCCACCGTCTAATTTGCTCCTGGATTCTCTCTTCCTCTTCCAAATGTCGGAGAGTGCATTACCGCACAGTCACGTATTCATTTCTAGGCGACAACGACGACGCGATTCAAGTACCTATATATCCCCGGATTCGCGGGAAAGTACATCCCGTTTCTCACGCCCCGTCACCGAGATGCATCGCGCAGCGCAAACCTCAATAATAGAATCGTTTGTTACACGATGATTCCTTCTGCAGCAAGAATTCTTGCGCGAAAAAGCCTGCTAAGCTTCATCCAGGAATATCGAACGAACAGAGCATCATGATTACCAAATGAAAAAAAAATGTTTCCATTTGTGATGCAAAGTTGAATCGTCTTTTAATTAAGTCTTTTATTTAAGTCATTATCTGACTTAAATAAAAATATTATATAAATGATATAATATCTTTATTTAAATGTTTTGACGTAATGATACTCGTTTTATATTAACACATTTAAATAAACGTTTAACTATTGTAATAGCAGATTCTTTGACGATTTTAGAATCATTATTTTGTACAAAAAATATGATTCTGAAAGTCGAGATGTTGATAGAAATATTTTTGGGTGGTTAGTTGTAAGACTTGTGAGTAAAAGGCGTCTCTCTTTTCGCGAGGATTTCGCGAAAAAGGATAGCAATGATGTAAGTATATGTTGCGGAAAAATGTTTACATATAACGGAGAAGACGCGGAAAATGGAGCGTCATCATCCTCGACTTATTATTCGTAACAGCGGACGTTCCTGACAGAGAATTCGCGAATTTGTTATCCGCTTGCTAGATCGTTGAGTAGACTGCCATTTTTATTATTTTCTGCTGCTTTCACTCGCGTGCGTTCACCAATGAGGAACAATATTTTCCCGGCCAGCGCTTTCCCATCAATTTAGAGTACATCACCTAAGTAAACTTTGATGTTGATAAGACTGCACGGGCACTAACAGAGCGAACAGGGTAAACCCATTACGGGTATGGTGAATGAACTTGCATTATCGTGAGAAACATGTCATCATCGAGTGGTGCAACACCTCGATAAGCGCAGAAATCTCGATATAAACGATTGCGACGTATCACAGCGATTGAATATGACGTAATTGCCTAGCTATTGATCGTTAAATTTAATTATAAACTAATTACGTGAATATTTCAATTTCCAAATTCCAAAAATTGTAATCTGTAATATTACAAGTAAAATAATCTCTCTCTCCTCCCTCCCCCCCCTCCCCTCCTCTCTCTCTCTCTGTTTAATTATTTATGTCCTAATATTCTGATCATCTATAAAGAAATTTAACTATAGTATTTAATTAGAAATTAATTTAAAAAATCTAAAGTCTTTAATATTATTATTTTATTTTATTTTAAATTTTCTATTTAAGAGAAATAATTACAGTGGTTTTGCTTGTTTAAAATACATTGCATATTATATACAACACATTTCATATTATATAAACATACGTGGCGTGAGCACTTTTCCAATTCTGAGCTCGATCAGTTTTCATTGTGGTACCTTTACCATTCACTTCCGGCGTTATGGCTCAAGCGAGGGGCGGGCTCACTTGCGAGTTATCGTAACGGGACGCGGCATATTCAGAGATTTCCCTGAGGAGGGTGCTCGTAACACTGTTACGTCGTAAAATTTCAAGAGCCACCGATCCGAGGCGAGATGGGAGCGCGGTCGCGTGCGTCCGAGCGATTTCTCGAGAAACAAAACCTGTCTCCCGCCTTTTCGCCCACGTATACATGATACATTTGATACGATAGTGGCTCTGACTTGTAAAAAGTGAAAAGAAGCAAACTAGAAAATTTATTGTATCAAAATCTTTATATCAAGATCTATGAGTATGAAAAATATAATTTAGATTTTTTCATTTTAAAAAAACGTAGGAAAATCACAGTGGTTTTACAATTCTTCTCAATTAACTGTTTAATACTGTATTTAAAGAGACATTGGATGATTCTCGAATTTTAAAATGATGAGTGCGTAACGAAATAGTGCTTTTCCCTTTATGTTCGAAGAATCAAAAGATCCATCTAAACTTGGCTTCCACATAAAAGCTTTTCGGTTAAAAGGCTTAAAAAGACAGGGAGAGAAAAAAAGAAAGAGAAGAAGATCAGAGGTTCTGCCTAAGAGAAACCTGTAAGAGATTGAAGAAGTAAACTGGAAAATTCACGGTCTCGATTTGCCATTCCTTTCGTGAAATAAATTTCTAGGCGGTTACAGGTTGCTCACGACTCGTATCTCGTGTATTCGTCCCTCGGGCGCATCGTTTCCCGTGTCATCCTTGTGCAGGACACTAACTTCTCCCCTTCCCGACCTCCTTTCTACTTCTCTCTGCATCCCCTCTGTTTTCTACCGAGACTACAAAGATTTCCAAGATTCCCCGGGAACTTTATCGACGATCGACCAGCCTCCGGGTCTTCCACAAAGAAGAAGAAGAAGTGGACGAAGGGTGCTCGCAAATCGAATCGATCGTATCAACCTGGAGCAAGTCCGAGTCAGCTCGGCGCTAGTAGTTAACGGCGTGCCGATATAATTCATCGATTGACCATCGATGTATCGCGTTTAGACATATGGGGTGTCTGAAAATACTGCGTTAATTCCTCGATCAATTGGAGTTTTTATTAGAACAGATTGAGTCGATTGAAAATAATTCATCCGTCATTAATTTATTTTATTAATTCACATTTATAAAAGAAAATATAATTATGTATTTATTGGAAAATAAACTAAATTAATTAATAATGTATATTAATTATATATATTATATTAATTATATATATTATATAAAAAACAAAAATGCAAACTGTTTGAATAAGAGATAATCATAATACATATTTTCTTTTTGTTTTAGGTATGTACTTCATATAAATGCTGATTTATTGAACTGCAACTGTGGGATAAAATTTGCCTCTTCAGAGGTAATTATTACTTATACTTCATATCATAAAAATATTCCGACGATAGATGGCCCAGCATTTCTGATAAGAATAGAATCAAAATATTCTTTTGAACATTGGGGTGATATCGAACGGAAGTGGCGAATGACGGAACACCCTGTATATCAATATTCCTCAGTGGATAGGTTAGGTGGTAGTTCTGGGATGCTGTCGCGACTGACACCCGGGGTCCTCGACTTATGAGCCGAGTATCGATCTCTCGCGTCCATCTCGATGTTTCTCCCTTTATCGGCGCGTTAACCGGTTGTCGCACCCTTTCCAAGAAGGGGGAAGGTGAGAGGGGACAACCTCGACATTCTGGATTCGTTTCCCTTAATCGTCCAAGATAACTCTCTGCTTTTATCTCGTTATGCTGATCTCTCTCGCGTCGGCAGATATATCTTTCGCTTTCTGCGACCACCGCTCTCGACTTAAAATCTGAAAAGTTCAGCGGTTTTATTGTCCCCAATCTCGTATTTACAGCTTGCTTCTGCTGGTTCTTATCTAAATTGCGAAAATTTTCGAAAAATATTTCAAGAAAAACTTTCCCAATTTTATTTCGAGCACCGTTGTTGTTTGGAAACAAATGTTACGTTTGTATTGCAAATTTGTTTTAATCACACTTAATCTTCAGCGCAGAAGAATTTCTGTGGCGTAAAAAACCATCGTAAAGGAATACAGTTGTGTTTCTGCGCTTGTCTTAACGCCACTACCGTGTCTCCAGATTGGTATAATTAGTATTAGTATTAGTACAATATAAAAAGGCATAAAATTTTTTACAAGATAATTGATTAATCATTTGGTTATATATATATATGTATGTACATAAATCTTGTGATTTTAATAAACTTTTTTTACGAATCGTACATATATCCCATGGTGGCAAAAGCTTAACAAAATTTATAATCTGCTGAGAGTCAAAGCAGGAAGAATAAAAAAGACGAAGAAGATTGTGTACAAAAAAATATCATAACTCTTTATCTCGCGCGATTCATATATCTTATGTCTCTCAAAGAGAACTGGAATAAATAAATTCATCTATTCATCTATATACTGTATATACTCGCAATATAGCTACAGTCAACCAACAGCAACGGCTATTACACTTTTCAAAAGGCCTCAATCATTATAGTGAGTCCCTGGCGCGTTCATTCACTTCCGTTCGATATTCCTCGTTTATTGCTCATGTCCATGGAAAATGTTCCGCGAATGGTAAACCCTCTCTATGCATCGATCCCGAGAGGCATCGATATCCACGGCAAAGCCGTTCATGGACACAGCTATACCGTGTGGCATTACAACGCAACACCACTGATACCTGTACAATCGACACGGCCCAGTCGTTCTCCACTCGAGACGAGAACGGCAACCGATTCGGTATTCACGGGAGCCCGGAATAATTCCTTGTCTGCGTCCTCGTCTCCCTCGTTCACCCAAACGATATCAAGTCAACGTGAATTGCGCCATGAATCTCCGTGAGAACATTTATTCGCGCGGCGGCCGCGTAACTCTCGTAGATTTAGTACGTTCGTCGTCGGACACACTTGACTAAAGCTGGACATTGCGCCGCAACCGGTTATCGTCCGGCCCATTCCGCTTTTAAGTCCCACCAACGGACACGGAGAGTGAGACTAATTTGGGTCTCTCGATCGCGCGACGCAGAGGTTTCCGGCAAGGTGTGCGGGCGGCCGGTGCGATCTTCCGGTGAATAATTTCATCACATGGTACACGTTCGCGTGTATTATTTTTTTTTTTATTATTATTTTTCCATGTTGAGTTTATCCTTTTGAAGTTACAGTCGTAAATTAAAGGTACACACTTCGTGTAATAATAAAGAGGAAGGTAGATGTAATTGAATGCCGAGGTGTTAACACATTTGTTTCAAAAAATACTTTAAAACTTATTACTAAAAAATATTTGTCTGAAATTAACTCTGAAATCAAGCTTTTTTTTATTTAAATGTCTTGCCGCACATTTTGGTTCATTAAAATTGGACGTAGTTTCCAACGTATAATATATGAATCTATGATCTCTGCACGTGAATCGGCAGAGACACTGCGGGTATCTCGATTATCGATCGCATTTGACTAGCCGAAGTCTAATTAAAAGTGGAATACGTCACGGATTCCGGTTCGTTTTTGCTAATTACACGGGCGTAAGAGTATTATCGGCCACTCGTACAACGACCAACGAGAATAATACCTCGCTCGTAAAGCTCGTAACTCGATTCTTCGTTGAGGCGAGGTATTGTTAACGGTTTTAATCAGCATCTCGCCATGCACTCATCTCGCGAACACAGGTAGCGACACATTAAGGGGAACGTGACGATAAAGCGGACGCGAACTATAAAGAGGTGATCGGTGAAAGTGCTTAAAAGAGGATAACGAGCTTAGCGTTAATTTGCCGGCGGAACAATAACTCTTTGTTAATCAACAATACACATACGTTTTTATTAAACAAAAATAATGAAAGTAACGCGAATTATGATTCATTTCGACTGATTTTAAGCCTGTATTTGACAATATAAAGTTTCATTCGCTTCTTCTCTACTTTCCTTTTGTAAATAAGACATTTGGTAAATAAGAAATACACACATTTTCGTTAGACATTAGTCAGTTATATACACATTTGAAAACACTTTGTTTATGTTATGTATTTAAAACTGTATAACTTTCAGACGTTAAATTTTAACAAGTTAAAATATTATGATGCATCATACCGTTCATTTTCGCAGTGTAAGCACAGTAATATCGGGAATTAAATATGAGAAAGAGATTAAAACTCGAGGGAAAGGGTCGGTATGGTCCTCCGGTTTCGAAGTATCGAGAAAGGAAGAGGAAGGAAGGAGAAAAGGGAAAAGAAAAAAGGCGTGGAAAAAAAGAAGATGAGCATGAAAGAGCTCGCCGACGGCTCGTTTATTATGCTTTTCGTTTTTTCTTGCTTGCGAACTTCATAAAGAGAATATGTATACTGTGATACCGCCGCTTTCCGAATTGCCTTCCCTTTTACTGAAATTTCTGAAACCCATAGGTTTCTTCGACGTAACTCCGTGCTTTCCACGGAGAAGCCAGTATAGAAACTTTCTTATTATCTTTACCTTGACTCGCGAGAGAACTCGATATTTTTCTTTCTCTCTTTTTTCTTCTTCTAAATTTCTTTCCGACTCGGTCTGACCAATGCAAGGACTTATCCACTTCGGCAATGTTGTTGCTCTCGCTTGCTCCTTTCTTTCGAATGACTCCCCGCGGACTCGCTCTTCCACTCGTTTCGTCCATCTTTTTTCTCCACTGAAAACCGGGCTTGTCTGAAAGCGCAATTCCCGATGCAGCTTCCGTTCCGCGAAAGACATCCGCTTTTCTCAATGCATCCTACAGCGAGGATATCTCCGAGGAAATTCGATTTGTTCGCGAAAAGAAGCACCTCTGAAAGATTTATGATTCTTTATCTTACGTTACATAAAATAAATTAAAAATAGATACAGTTCAAGCTTAAATTTAGAGATTAGTATATTTTTTTATTTAAGAGAAGGATATATTTTTTCAAGAAGTAAATGTGGAAAATGCTTAAAGTGCTCGAGTTTAAACACATTGCGTGTAATTCTTATCTTACTTAATATATATATATATATATACTCGTACATATAATTGTAATTAATTAGCGCTGGAAGTTTAGTCCCTTCTCGCTATCCATTAGCTTTGGAGAGAAGGCGAGTTGTAAACGCGTCTCGTTTTCACGAAACTACAGGCATTAATTTTCCGACTAATTTCTCGGAATAGTTCTGGCCATTGGCGGCGGATATCCCATAGGAACGAGTAAGTCGGTACTATTGCATGCTGCTCTACCCTGCCTTGTTCCCACAGAAACTTAGGAAACAGTCTTCCGAGTATAAAGCCATTCGAGTATCATGAGATATTTTCCTCGCAACCCGACGACACGAAATGTCGCAGATACGCTGGTTGACATTTAATAAAATATATTTGGTTGCTTGGTCGCAGTATATCAAGAGAATTAAATGTCGAGATCGTGATGAGTATAATAGAATATGTATTTATACAACATGTTTGTATTAATTAAACGTAATTTAGAATATAATGCTTAATTAAATTAATACATTAATGGTACATAACAATGTGTGTTTTTCATATATAGTATAATTTCATCTATTTATAATTTCATCATTAGAATTTTATTTTTAAATTCACATGATGAATTTCGGAAATATCAGTACATGAAAATTAATTACGAGGACATTTAATAGTCTCGTTAGCTAAGAAAATTAATCTGGGAATTGTTTCTTGATTTTTTTTACGTAAATGATTCTCGAAACGTAACCAATTTTTCTGAGAAAAGTAAGTTAAAAGCCAAATAAATATTAAATGGAATAAATACATTAAGTAGCTTATAACAGTATTTCTTAAAAATACAACTTTTAACATAACACTTTTAACATAACACTTTTTTATTATCGATTTTCGATGGGATATTAAAGATTTATAAAAAACAGTTAGTAAAAAAAATTATGTTAAACAATCTATACAAACCAATATTTTACAATTCATATTTTTTCACCTGGAGTGTAAAAAGATGGCTATTTCCGGATTAATTAATAATGATTTCAAAAAACGTAATTATTTCAAATTAAAGAGAGAAAAAGAAAGAAATTATAATTCTTTATATTCTATTACTAATCCGTTTTCAATAAGCGAAGTTTCTTTTTCAGCGAGGAAAATAATTGCTTCCGCAGTAGGGGGTTAATATTGATATCCGCATGGATCGATTTCCTTACGAGTATCCACCGGGATCTCGTAGTCGTCTATAACGTGCCACGATGCACCATGAGAAAGTAAGGAGTTCACAAGGAGGGCTATCTGCAGGACAGGGAGAACAAGGGGATTACGGGGGAGAGTAGAAGGAGAGTATCGTATATGCTGCGACTAATTCATTACGGTTCGCCGGCGTGACTTATTGCCCCGGTGCCAGAACGCGCGCGGCCACCGTGTATATATTCGCCGCGTATTCGCGCCATGTATGTACACACACTCGTCATGGATTGCCCTTCTGCATGCATATGCTGCTGCATATACTATGCGAACTCCTCTATTCACTGTAGCTGCAGTAGCCGCCGTTGCCGCGCGACGTATTCACTGAATCTACCAATTATTTCGCTCAATCTCTAGTCGCGCGCAATGTCGTCGGCTTATCCGGGAAATGGATAATGGATATCGATTCTGTTTCACTTAGCATTTTCACTCGTGAACGGCCGAGCAAACGCTAATCTCGCGGAAATATGTCATCGATTTCTCAAAGACTGTTGGAACTGTTTGGTAACTTCTTTTTTCTTTCTTTTTCTTCTTATTTTATTATTTGTATATACTCGAATCGCGAAATACAGATCAGGATAAATACAATGCGGAATTGCATTTTCAGACATGCATTTATGTTTCATACTTGGTTAATTATTACCGTTTCATTATTTATTATCGTATAGTAATTGATTTTGTTTATTGTATGCTCGTTTCATAATACACGCTGCTGAATTATCGCATGCTTTTGTGCCCGACGAAAGGTCGACATGCACGTTAATCGCATTTGACATCGGTTGTTTGGTACATACGGACGGCAATGTGACCCGGCGCGGCGCAATATATTGCTCGCAAGTTCGCGAGTTGTTACTGGACATGGGGTTCTGTAAAATAATAGTTTAAATTGCTTTTGGCGCTCGCGCGCGCGAGTAAATAGTAACGAAGGCATAATGGCGTTCCGCGGCGGACGGTGCGGCGGCATCAGCAGCATCTATATCAACTACGTAGTTAATGAAATCGTGGTTAATGAAATATGTTGGCACGAAGAAAAATGGCTCTGGAGAACTGTTACGTCGAGGCTGAAAGGGCTGAATGCGCCGAAACGGATGAGACAATTAGTTAGCTATTGCCTTGTAGCGGTAATTAAACTTATGGAAATTACGCGCGTCGATGCTCGGCAAGTGAAAGAAAAGTGTAGGGAGCAGGGAAAATGAATGTGCGGATACTAACGTGTTCTGCAAAACGTGATATAATAGCAGAACCTGGCGTTAGAGTAATTAGTTACGTGTAAAATGGCATTGTAATGAAATTTTGAAAAACACGTTATTGTAATGAAATGTCCATTCAGCTAGCGGTCGTCACGAAACAAGAAAATTCACATTTTTCGTTTCGCAATTATATAGGCGTATTGTTCCCTAAAATATCAGATTGTTAGTTAATTCATTTTCGCAATTACATAGATGTATTGTTCCCTAAAATATCAATTGTCATTCATGAGATGTTCTCACGAAGATAAAAAAATTTATAAAAAGATAAAAAGAACGTGGCGTAAGAAAATCATCTCTGATATACAATCTTTAATTATCCGAAAGCATCGATGGTAATTAATACAGGTAAAATATGTAAGCCTATGTAAAGTTTGGTGCGTAAATTATATCCTGACGCAAAAAATAATGTACATAAATCGCCAACAATTGGGATGTACTCATCAAACGAAGTGAAAGTTAAATGTAAACATTTCAATTTTAGATTTGAGTCCTCCTTTTTGATAGTTTGTATTTGACTTACACTGAAGAAGACTCGAAACGTTTGCGTTTACTTTAACTTCGTTTAGCTATCGCATTAGAAATATATAATTTATGTATGTGGAAGTTTAACTTAAGCATTTTACTTGTTTATTTTTGAAGCACTAATATTACTATTTTATTTTTATATATAAACTGTGTATAGAACTGCGGAATTCAACATCTTGTGCGCGACGTTCTATTATAATACCTTCTCGGCATGTTTGCTTATCTGTATCACAGCACATCGTTAAACTCTCAGCATTGTCGCGCATCGCCGAGCGCAGCGCACATCCTAATTTTGACATGAACCATGATAACAGATTGATTCCTCCTTCCCACTTCTCTTCTCCTCGGTCCATTCTGCGTTACCTGGAGAACTAACGCGGTTGCGGAAACCGCTTGGATCAGCCCGATGGCTACGTAACGCGCGCTGCGGTGCATAATACTTGTACCGAGCTGGACACTAACGAGCATCCCTGGAAGGTTAGTCGAATGCTTGGTTGACTGGGCGCGCGCAGTTGGCCTGTCGGTCAGTCGCTCGGTTGATCGGTTGGCCTTTGGTTAGTCCATCGTTTCGGAATTCGCTGTTCGCTAAGATGCAAGAGCTGATGCCGTCGGGATTTGATTGAACGTTCTGTGTGCGCACACTTCTCAGCCCTTTCACCGCCGGACCTCTCTCTCTCTCTCTC
>NW_012130086.1:1049251-1052481 GCF_000143395.1 Atta cephalotes
TCCTCTCTCTCTCTCTCTCTCTCTCTCTCTCTCTCTCTCCTCCTCTCTCTCTCTCTCTCTCTCTCTTTCTCTCTCTAGAAACGTTGCGAAAGAGCTGCGCATTGCGCGGGTTAGAAAGATATTCTTTGAAGATATTTGTCGGATGATATGTCTTCAACGTATCTCGTGATTAAAAAAAAGAAAGCTTAAAAAAGCTGCGTCTTTTTCACGGAAAATTGCGAGAAAGCTGAAGCATAATTTCAGCGTTGTGAATATAACGCTATAATAAAAGTTAATAAAGTCCGCAATAATGTTGGAGTTCCCTGGAAGAAAATTTATTGAAAATTCTGCTTTATTGTAGATAATTAGTATTATATAATATTTGAGAATACAGAATGGCATAAATCTATTTAATAAAGCAATTGTGTCAAAGAAAGATGTTTCTACGAGACTTTGTAAATCATGGAAGCAGATGTACTCGTAGAATGCAGAAGTCTCGTATAGATGCCGCGAACCAACAATGCCCACGGCGACGTGTCTTTAAAAGCTCGGTAAATTACGACGCGTCGTAAAAAGTTCATGATGCAGTCATCAGATGGTCATTAGCGACAAACCGCACCGGTAACGTAGTAAAGAACGAGATCGCGGTCTTGTCTTACGTATTCAGGGATATACTAGCCGGGGCTTTTCTTTTGTCCGAGATAGGAACGAAAGGGTGAGGAAGGGAGAAGGGTGAGCGAGAGCGAGAGCGTGTATCTCGATATTTCATCTTGTCCGACTTTAATTAGCCCACGTGGCATATCGCCGCTCGAAGCGAGCAACCGCACTCGGGACTTTTTCGATGAGATTAGATCGCGATTACTGGATCCGCGCGCGGATAATCAATAGAAAGCGAAAGAAAAAAGGAAAAGAGAGAGAAAGAAAGCGAAGGTAGTCTTGTGTTAACGTTTTTCAAAGCTCTTCGCTTTGCGCGTCGAGACGTACGTTTCTTGCGCTGTAGAAAACGAGATGTGTAACGCGAGAAATGCGTCTCTGGAAAAGAACCGATGTACCGAATAGGATACCGAGTTTTGCTCAGAAAGCGTTTAGAAAACGCACGCAGTGTATATACGCAAAACTGTAAAGATGCCATTCATGACAAGCGTTTAGCATTTCTGCAGAAAATTATTACGCATGATTCTGAATCTTCTGATTTTCGCTTCATGATGCTAAATGGTAAATTATGAGAGGTTTTGATATATATTACTCTCTTAATATGTAGTACTGAAAATTTATACTCATTTATATAATAACTGTAAGATTCCACTAGCTAATGTATATTGAAGCGTATTTCAGTAAAATTGTTAAACATATCACTACGCGTATTCTAACGTTAAATGACACTTGATGCTTCTATTATATGTAAGGCTTCTTGTAAACTTTGAGAATGTGAAATCCTCTGAGAATTTTCTAAAAAGGATATACATTTTTACGCTAAAAGTCGAGAACATGGAAATTTGCTCTTTGAAGATTTTCGAGATTTTTTATTTTAATAATTTCGCGTCTCAATTTTGCAATTTTCGCAGCATGCTAATGGTTTGAAAAATTAAATTTGAATTATATTTTTTAAACGTCTAATAAATTGTTGAATCCAATATGTTTACATTTATTTTTACATATTGCTTGTCTATACAAGATAGAAAAATGATACAACTAAAAAATTAGCATTTTTTAAATAATGACAAGGAATGATACAAAGACGTATATTTTTTGTCGAAAAAGCAATACATTTATAATTCTTTCAATTTATCGTAGAGGGCAGAAGTGTCGCTTATCCTCTGATCAAGTTTGAAATGAATAAAAAAAAAGAGACCTTTCTTGAATTGAATACCATGATCGAAAGAATGTCGTTGATACTGAAATATAATAAAAACGATCTATTTGGAATTATGTCCTATTTTTCTTTAAAAAGTATCGTAAAATGTTATCCTAATTCAAAATTTCAATTTTTTTAAATTTTGAAAAATTACTTCTGCCAAACGAGCGATATATTGTTCAGATTATGAAATACATTACAATGCTTCTGATACGTGCGATTATAATTGTGTTTATCGAATGAAATTTAATTGTTTGTTAAACAAGGAAACCTTCAAATTACATTTAACACGTTATCCTCCAAATACACCTCCAGCATTTATTTAACCTCCGCTAGTTTCCTCGTCAAAGCATTGTGATCTTCGAACTTATTCGACCGTCACTGCAAATACGGCCGGCTTGTTTCTGTCATATGCAAACATATTAGCATGTATGTAAATACGTGACTAAACAACGGAGAGTGGCTTTCGCATTGCGCGATTCATGCAACGAGCACATCACGCAGGATTAATCGCGGGATTTTGCGTGACTCGAGTAAATCGTCGCGCGAAATGCGCGCGTGGGAGTGTAGAAAAATGGAGAAAAAGAACAAGCGATAGAAAAAGGAAAGAACAACTCCGAAATAACGCATCTCACGTTAAAGTTTTATCTCGCGAGTAATTTACGATCGCAGCACGGAATGACCGCCGCGTCGCGCTACGCCGTCGGATTTGTTGTTATGAGATTTAGACATACGCGTGTGCTCGGAAGTGTTGTAGCGGTACTATCTCTCCGCGTTGATAAAAGTTTAGTATAGCTGCCAAATATATTACAAGTTCCGCCGAATATGCTAATGCGCAACTACATTACGAATACAAAAAGCGGATAACAACATAGAATCTGCTTGCGTGTGTCACGTGAAGTACATTAATTGAGGTCAGTTTTACAAAATGATGAAATGGCGAAGTTAAAAGAGTTGCAAGTTTTTTCTAACGTATCTGCTTTGACGCGTCGTACTAAATTCGAAAATTTTAACACGAAAAATGAAGTTTCTTAATAATCTTGTTAGCAAAATGTTACAAAATTACTCACTGAGAGAAAGGATTTTGTTAATTTAGCAAGCCATCAGTATTTTTAACCAATTGATCGATAAATATACGATGACAACAAATTTGCTGCTAGTCTGGTATACAAATCAATTATTAGTAACAGAAGCAAACTATACAGAATCTAACTTATCTTTTGGATAAACTTTAGGCTCGTTTACATAGAATTCGTAGATCGTGGAGTCTTAAGTCGTAGGAAACCGACTAAGTCAAATGTAAGGAGAATATTTGATTAGAATTGGTCAATTTCTTACGATTTGGGATCACGACTTATATATATATATATATATATATATATATATATATATATAT
>NW_012130086.1:1053496-1065996 GCF_000143395.1 Atta cephalotes
AATTTGCAATCGTAACAAATCGATCAGTTTTTTAACAAATATCATATTTGCTTTCCCTTGATTTGTTTTTATAACAAAATCATTTCTCTCAGTGCTACAGAAAGATTACTTAAAATTCCAAAAACGTTTTAATTTTCTCTTGAAATAATATAGATTTTCTACGGGGAGGTGTCTTAAACTAATCAGTTGTCATTTTCAAATATATTTAATTATTGAAAAAAAGCAAAAATTGCGTTGAAAAGAAGAAAGTCTGTAATTTTTAATGAATATAAATAAGATTTAACAAAATATTTGAAAAATATACAAATAACTTAAGAATTTATGCGCGCACCATTTGAATTTACATAAAATTCAAATAGTGTATCAACAATTTTTTAAATGAAAATTCGTAATAACTTTTTGTAACATTCTCTTTTAACATCATTCGAAAATGATAATTAATTTGTTTTAACATCTTATCGAAGGATATCCAGTATTTTAGAAATAAATAGAACTACTATATTTTTGTGTTTGTCAAGAAGTTACGTAACACACAGAAAGTCTTTTCGTCGTTCAGTAACAGACACGTGGTCAGAATGTCACCAAATTACACGATGTTTACGATGCCATCAGCTTTAATCTTACGGCTAACAGCAGTGAAGGAAGATGTTAAACTCTTATACACGTAGAGGCAGTAAACACAAATTTGTTCTTATTAACAGCGAGTGTTCGTGCTACGAGAAAGAAGGTGATATCACGCTCACTCTTTTCTCATATTTTCTGCTTTCAGTTTGACCAAAATCAGCCAGAAACCGCCGGTATTATTTTGCGTAACTTTTCATTCGCGGTCAATTTAGAACAGTAGAAGTCACAATCTCTCGCACTGCTCTGCTCTGTTAAAAGTTGTACGCGAAAATTGCGAAAGCATACACGGAAAAATAGATACAAATGGATGTAGGACGGGGGAAAGTGTTTTTTATTTATTTAAAATACTTTTATTTAAAAATTTATATTTGATTAGACATGTATATATATGTTATTCTTGCTTTCCATTAAAGTATAAAATTAATTACACATTTCTAGAATTCAATAAATTATAAAATTAATACAGAGTCAACATAAAGAGAAGATCTTAGAGAGCACATGTGTTACCTCAAATGTTGCTCCGAATTATTATCCGACAGATAAAAGTCGGTCACTATAAAGCTTTGTGTGTCACATGGAAATGTCAGTCTTCTGAACACAAGAAACGAGTAAATTTCAATTTCAAGCCTCTCGTCGTATCTTCACGATGAAGGGTTAGAAAAAATTCTGACTGTTCGCCACGACGGCATCCCCCGCGGGCCGTAAAAGACCAAATCTTCGCCATTTGGCTCGTGTCGCAATCGCGCGCTGCCATTGCGAACAAAAAATTTTTCAAGGTATTCTCTTCTTTTCCACTGCCCTCGCGTAATCTCGTCTATAAACACACCCGCACGCGGACGTGCCTTTATTCGCTAGCTCGCCGTCGGCTATTTTGCCCGTTTCTCTAACAAAGGAACCCACCACCGATCCGGCTTATCTCATGTGCAGCAATAATGAAATAATGGCTGATGCTCGTCGATTAACGAAACAATGTGGATTGTACGACGACCATTTTCCCTCCCTCTCTGACAAGCGCCCCGCGAGTTCAGCCGTTATCGCTTCATTTTCTACGGAAAATGAAGAGCAGTGCTCTCTCGGTTTCTCTTCGAGTAACGCCTGCCCTTGCGTCGCTAAGAGTTACTAAGACTAAGGGGGGAAGGATAATGTCTCGAGGATGTCTTTGTTGGAAGTTTGTCGTCGTTCATTATGCATAAATAACAGACGTTAATGGGGGAGAGAGGATTTACCAAGGTCCGCCGAGCACATTGTAATCGGGAATGAGTGTAGTCGAGAACTTGAAGTGTCTACCAGTTAGCGCGATGAGAGGATACTCTGAAAATATTTTCAGAACGTGTTGTGCGAGAACAGGGATATACTTTGAAAAAGCTGTAGTATTTGTAGAATATTAAGAGAATATTTCATTTATTATCTTAATATGCATATTGAATTAAATTAATTAAATTATAATTAATTATTAAAATTATTTATATAATGCGAATTATTAAATAATTGCAAAAATAAGCCTTTTAACTATTTTAAGACTTAGAACAAGATTAATATTTTTTGCTGATTAGAAATGGTTGGAGATTTTGAAAACTTACTACGAGAATTAACAATTCAATCATCACGAAATTATCTGGGCGTTCCCTGTCAGGAAGCGCACAGCTGAAGCAGACTGTGCAGCGTTGGTATATCCATGATCGAATGGACTCCCTCTGCCCTGCAACCCTCCGGGCGGTCGTCGCCCGTCTGTATGTGGAGCCATCGTCGACCGCAACAGCATACAATGGCTGATTAAGCCGCTTCCAAGCGTTTACAATGTCCACGTGCTGATTCTCCCTCCATGCTGTTTCTCTTCCTCTCGGTACTTCAATCAAACAATCAGATCTAACCGACGTGCTGGGAACACAGATTCCCAGACTTTACTACCAATAAAAGAAGATGGTGCATTACAGTTTTCCATAAAACTTAGTAATTAATTCGAAAATAAGATCTTGAATTTAAAAGATAGTATATTAATATGAAAAAAATGTTCGGAGTCATCGTTGTTAAGTAGATGATGTTTATAGGATTAGAACATCTCATTAATGCATAAACGCATGATTCTGAGAAAATTAAATATTTTTTGATGAAAAGGAGTATACTAATTATATTCTCAATTTTCTTTCGAAATTGTATAATAACATAATTTTTTATTTGTTTATGTTTTAATATTTGTTTATGTTTTAATATATTAAAAAGATATAATAATAAACTGAAAAATAATTAAAATTCAATATGATCAGCATTGAGAAAATAATAAAGAAGTTTGCAAAAAAATATCATTCTAAAAAATACAAGATGTGGAGACAAGGATGTGACAGCAATTATTTTTTAATCTGCCTTCATCTCTCTTTTGCAATTTTTATTACAGAAAATTAATTAACTTTCTTTATTAATACACTTCGTTATTTTTTATAATTTTTCAGCAGATATGTTTGAAATGCACACATCACGAAATTAATGAAAGAAAAAACAAAATCTGAAAACAGAATTTCAAAAGTCAAATTTAATTGTTCAGATTTTGTTGTAGTATGTTAACGGTGAATAGAATTGACAAGTGAATCGAAATGCTATTCGAAAAACTCTCTTGCGTTTTAACTTCCTCTCCTAATCCTTCAATCTCGTTTACCCGGTTTTACTGTAGTGTCGAGAGTTAAATACCAAGCATCGTGCGCCAGCTTGTGGAATATCGCGAGGCTTGCCTTCACATGGCGGACGACGGAATTGCTCTTCTGACAGATTCAAAGCGGCTTTCGCGTTATCCGCAGCTGCGCGTATTGTCGTCTCCGCTCGTAAGCTCTCGTCTCCGAGAAATTTAAGCCGACCGCAATTATTCCCGCCGTATTCTATGGGTTTCGGGCCGACATATTTATGACACGGCAAGGTATCGTGCGTTATTATCGCACATTAACAGATATTTACTAAGAAATAATTTATAAATCAATTAATAAATTAAATCTTCTATAATTATATCTTCGTAACTTTATGTAATAAATACTGTATTATAGATACATGAATAAATTACATGTATTTTTACATATAAATATGAAAATAGTTTAATTTTATCTGAAAAAATATAGAAAAATTTTGTAATTATTTTTACTTATTAATAATTATGATGCGAAAAAGGTGGAGATAAAAATTTCATCCGTTTTATTTAAATAACGTGCGAGCAGTAGAAACAATTTGTGAAATTATATTAGTTGAAAAATGCATTTATTTCAAATGGAATTATTGATTAATTAAAAAGTAAATACGACTTTGTGTTTTAATAACTTTTTTACAAAATTTTATTAGCAGATGCAGGATTTAAATAATTTAATTTAGATTTAAATAATTTTTAATTTTTGGACTTTTCGAATATAGTGATTTGAGAAATTCCTTCCCCTCTCTCTCTCTCTTTCTCTCTTTTATATGACATATCTTCGATATGATATAAAATTTTAATCAGCATTATTGAAAAATCTAATTCATTATGAAAGCTCGATAATTATAAAGCCACGAAATATTTTACACAAGATGTCTATAAAAATTCTTGTATAAAAATTTTAATATTTTTAATTTTTACAATATTTTAAAATTGAAAATTCTTTTGCAGTATTTAACCTGATTTATTTTTCTGAAAATGATTTCATGAAAAAGAGAGAGAAGAAAAACCGCTAAAGAAAGAAATAAATTACAATAACCATCGATTGAGAGCAACCATTTCATGAGAATCCTCGGTTTGTGTCGTCTGACATTATCACAGAATTGTAATAGATACGTGTGTCGTTAATTTCCGATGACATGTGCATCATACCTTTAGAAACTTTTCCGGCATGATGTACCTGTATATATACCTCGAAGTTCCGCCCCGATGCTTTGTTGGCATCATACTGATAAAAATTCGTTCATCCATCCATCAGCTCGATGTTCGCTCTCCTGACAAATACATTCGTCCCGATAATAACGCGGACATATCTGTATCTATCTACAGACTGACAGCGTAATGGCGAAACCGCGAAACTATTCTCACGCCATGGATGTAGATTACCGTGAACGGTTCTATGCTCATATCGTAAGAGAATGACAAATACATTTTGCAGGGAGCAGAGAAAAGTTTGCTGCAACTCACTTTCTAACACTCGCAGTTTTCGTAATTTTGTATGATAAACTACTAGGAAATAACTGCGCATAATTATTTAAATAATTGTTTAACTTTCTAAATATCCCTCTACATATAAAGTTTAACTGTATTTTCAATTAATTAGATTACATCAAATGAAATTATGTTATACTGAATTATATGGAATGTCCGAGGATAATTCAACAATATTTATATTTTAAAGAAGCCTTTTAATTTAGAATTCAACAACTTTCGTTTCGAGATTTACGTCGTATGCTCGATCATAAATTTCAACACTTATAACGACAAGCATGATGTATCATTTAGTTACGTAATGACGTCTGTGCATACAGGATAATGTATCTCACGGACTAACAGAATAACGACAATTAATCCTAGCATTCTGAGAATTCTGTATGTTCATGCGTCCTTGACTTAAATACCGATGTACTTCCTATTAGTATTTTTGTAACTAATATTTTTTGGAAAGAATCTCATTTAATTCTTTTCTTCTAAATAATCGTTAATTTAACTCCGTTCGAAGACTCATTAACGATAGTAGAATATAAATAGGATATAGACGATGCTCCTTGCATGATTATGAAATTATAATTTTCGCTATTTTCGAAATTCCAAAAATTTTGTGCAAAACGTAACGTTTCAACGTAATTCCGTTTCAAAAGCTCGCTTTGAACACATAGCGGCTCGTATTGAATAGATTTATTTTGTTTTCATTCACTTTTTGTCCGTATAGCGCAGAGTATTCCCTCTGCGATGTTTCAAGCAGATTTTACGTATTAATTCTGAAAAATTACTATCTATTGTAAATGAAAGTTTGTTCTATAATATTATTCCGACAGAGTTATCTCTTTAACGAGCCGCTTTCCATTTATAACAGATTTGCATTGATGACCAGCGTTCCGCTGGCATTGATATGACACTTCAATCGATTTATCGTATTCATTGTACAAATATACGAACGCTTTTATCTTAATAAATTCGATGCAGGAAGCTCTGTTTCCGCGAGCTCTGCGGATTATAGTTGTAAGCCATTATTGCGGCAATAAAAAAAAGAGCAAAACGCAGCGATAGTGAATAGCAAATTGGAAATCAAAAGCCACCGATATTTATAGAGTTGGTAGCGTTTCGTATGAAATTATACCGTTTATTGTTAATAAATCCATAAAGCTTTTTAAAATGAAGCATCCAAAGAAAGATGGATTATCTGGATTATTTGCCAGATGGGAGGAAAACGATCCTCCCTTTTTTTTTATGTTGAAAATTCTGCGCTAATCACGAAGCGAACATCCGGCCCTTTAAAACGCCGCTAATTAATTGGAGTATGAAAACGAGTATGAATCGTATTCCGTAAACTACCACCTTCTCAAACTACTTATATTTTAACCTGCGAAATTAAAAGCGATTTCAAGTTGTATCCTATTTAAGAAAGTTAGTTCGAATCAGACGGAAATCTCAGTTCCTTTCACGATCCCTATCTATCGACTTCATGCTTTTTTTGCACCGTAATCCCACGGAATTTCAAACCATTAAGTCGGAATTACTTCGATTTCTCTGACAATCGTTTTAGAAAGTTTACTTTGAATTCTTGATTCACTTGTAGAAATTCTTTCATTAACTTTTATTCATAATAAATCGCGTGTTTAACTTTTCCAGAAAAGAAAAAATATTATTGAGTATTTCATGACTTTTAAATCAACTTTTGTATCATTTATTTCTCGTGCTAATTAATATTATATTATATTAAATACAAATAACAATAGTCGATCTGTTGTATTATACTTACAATTAATACACTTTGTATGTATACACAGTTATGTTTTAACAATGCTATTCATTCATTCATATCGACTATTGTGTTATTTCAGAATTTAATTCATTATGATTTAACGCGATATTCTATTTATTGGTTATTTTTACAAAGACTCGCGGATCATCAGTTTTTATTCAAAATTTTAATTTTTTGTTTTCCCGTGTGCCGTTAGCGATTTAGTCTAAGTACAACGTTTGCGGGGTGTACAGTGTACATCCGCGAGTGCGGTCGACATGAACGACGAACGCGACGCGGTAACATCCGTCGACTACATGGCGAGATTAATAAATAATCATTAGACGGCAATAAATAGCTCGCACGTCCGACTGGAGACTGGACCCGCGCACGGGTGTCTCTAATTATTAATGGCGGGGCCAGAAGCACCGTGGCATTGCAGACCGCACGTAGAGAGAAATCGTCGAGAAGCCGCGCTTCGGGCCGACCGACAATTTATGATTTCGACGCGGCCGACCCGAGCTGCGATTACGCTTGGACCTGTGCCGCGTACACACGCGTGTGAAATACGTCTCTATGCATCGGTAGTGCAGCGCCTTTGACGTTCCCCTGTCGCAACCGCAGCTGAAAGCTGCCGAGATAACGGCCACGTTCATTCATCTCGCGCATTAATAGGCGCGGCAGTTTTGCGCGAATACCGAAAACTTACGCATTGATTGTAAGATGATCGTAAGATGATCGGCGAGAGTTGTTTCTCATAAGAATGTTGACATAACGGCTAAATTCTAATGGAATTGCTGTTTTAAATTCTATTTCTGCTAATGTAATTCTAACTCTAAGAATTAGAAAAAGATGAAGAGTAAGTTGAACCGAGATTAAAATTAATTTACATATAGAAACGAACGTAAATGCTACATTTACGATAGAAATATACGATTTATGAAGACATCCATGTAAATAAATACAGATAATATTTTTAAATTAGATTTCTAAATCTCTTAATTCTAACGATTTATTATTACTCATTTATTTATTGTACATCTAACTCTGCCTTTATTTCGCGCATTATGATTTATATGTATACTTTTTCACGAAGTACCTAAATGTTTCAATGAATTAACAGTTATATTGAGATTAAAGTTAATAAAAAAATCTGTACTTTATTTATTTTTTTTGTTTTTGACACAAATCGATCAGAGTGTATTATGAAACTGTTCAAAATGGATTTCAATCGGAATTACTTCGTTTTCCCCAGATAACACAATAGAAATTTAGAGAATAATTGAACAGCTTCGATCAGAACTCATTTCGATAATTCCATAATACATGCTGAGCCAGATACATTGTATATTTTAATCATGAAGGACGAATTTTAATTTCGTGAAATCAATATTTCACGCAATAAAAATGATATTTTTGTCAGTAAAGCAGACAGTGCCAATATTCCTTTAACTGTAATGCTTAAAACTTTACATATGCGAATAAACCATAGTGATGTTATACAAATAGTTTAGAGCAATTTCGTTTTGATGGCATTTACAGGATAGAATTGAAATAGAGCGCGTGATATTGGTCCGCTTTGGCGGAATTTCGCTCTTCCGTTACTCGATGTCAAATAATTCATACCGCAACAATTGTTTGAGATCCGAGAAACTAGAGGAGCAACACTCGTGAAGAGCTTGGCGAAGAGCAACTCGTGATACCTCCGTTCGTCTCCTTTATGTATGTGGCCGCCATTAGAGGAACTTCATTACAATTTGATCGAATTCCACGCGAAATTACGCTACATTACGTTCCAACGGTATAATTGATAACAACGGCAACGGTTACATGGCTATTAGTTAGTTTCCGCCTAATTTACGGAATATCTCGAATTCACCGTCAAAATCTGTACGTGAATACGTGTATAGGTACGTTTGTGAAGTAATAGTAGCAGTATAGACATCATGATACAGATTACCATTTGTTATTATACAACGGAGAGTAGCGAATATATTCCGTTATCGAGGCGCCATCGTTCCGTTATCGAATGCGTTGTATGTTCGCTATGTTACCACTAATATAATCGCGTAAATTATTCTATTGTAGTTTGTTAGTAAAATACGAGATGCGTATAATACGTGTAACACGCAAAACGAACCATTGTGGGCTTTAGCGCATTCGATGCTCCCTCAGGGGCCGTTACAATCGTTGAAATCGATGCTCTGTGATAAACGCAATTGAACATGGCTGCCGAATGAGCGCGCAGTACTGTGAAAGAGACTTTCTATTAATATTATTAATGATAGATCACAAAATCTCGCTCTCTCGTACAAAGATATTTAATTTCTATATTCCAATTTGGAAGAACAATATCAATTAAAGATCTTCACATATTTTATATTCCTATTTTTATTCTATGAAGGAGGAAAATCAGTGAGAGTTAGGTTAAAACACGTCTCTTAGTTCTCGAAGGATTAATTATGCTCTCGATACTTCTTTCCGTATGGAGTACAGGTGAGGAAAGGAGACAAACAAAAATTGCGTTACCTACAGTAGCGCGTAGGGACTTGGTTGCAAAACAAATCTATTTATCCTATTTACGTATGAATTTCTTGTTTGCGTACTTCCCGTCGTGACGGGATGTACTCCGTGAATGTGATTATCATCCCAGTTTCCGATTTTAGATGTATTTTAGCTTACACTTCTTGAAGTGACCTTCGTATAACTTATTTTCTTTCGTATAACTTATTTTTAATTTGTGAGAGCAAATTTTACGGATCGCTCGGCGTCGCGAGATGCTAAAAATCTTAAACGATAATATACACGTGCTGTATACATTTGCATGAAAAAATTTTCATGTTAGCAAATTTTTGAGGAAAAGTCATAAATAATGAATTTTTATCCTAAATTTTCTATGAATTGATAATCGACGTTTTAATTCTGTTGTTTCTATCGACTGTTGTCGGCTTTCCAAAAGCTCGTATCACTATTCCGCAAACTACCGGAAGGAAGGACACACGAGAACTGTCAGTGGACGACTGTCACTCGACTCTTTTTCCTCCTAGCTTGATTGCCGAGATCGTTAGAACGTGTTTCTGGCAGTTTACAGCTTCAGGTATCATTCTCCCGAAACATCAGTCGGTTAAACACAGACTACGATTGTTGAGCTCTGCACTACTGCGTAACAATGACCAATTTGGCTTTTGTACTGGCGATACTTTGTCTATGTCACGTCGAATGCCTCTTGACTTTACGAGATTCATTCGAAAGAACGGATTAATTCTCATGAGAAGTAAACGAAACAGAAATAATTTTAAGCAAAAATATTTAAAATTCGAAGAGTATAGACAACTCTGAAAGATTTAATTATAATTACCTTCTTAAAGTTAATCTTGTATTCTCTGTTTGCAATCATATTTTTACTTTCTCCGTCTGCCAATTTGCATTTTTTTTGTCCAGTCTAATTTTTTTACTGTTCTAGGCTTTCAAAGAAATGTGAAAAATTGAAGATTACTTTTCAGCAATCTCTATTATATTATCAAATAACTCGTTAACAAAATATTCTAGAAAAGGAAACCGAACATCATATTTTCCTTTATTTCGAAGAAATTTGAGAGTGAAATTTCGCTGATGCCAAAAAAAACTCAAATTGCAGACGGAGGATTAAATTTCTCTGCGTGATTTATCACAGATCGTTCTTTTGAATGTTTTTGATAATACTCTGAAATTTTTGTGTTTCCTTCATTCGTTCTGGATAATCCATTCGATAAGTCCTTCGATACAATTAAAATGTTAGGGTCACTGCGAGGCGCGTGTTAATACGTAATGCACTTTTTAGACTGAAGGATTTCTTTCATGCATGACGTGTTCTCGTCATCGCCCCGTTTCGCTTGGTAAGAATTCGCTTATTCGATGAATATAAAAATTAGCGGCCTCGTAACTCTTAAAGAGTGTGACGCGTGATCCACTGAATCTCCGGTTACCTTGTACTTACATTCAGCTTCACACGGTTCTCCTTGAGCTATCGTGTCCGCGTAACACATTTTGTATGACCATTGTAGCCAATCATAAATGTAACCTCAAAACTTTGCTGTTAATAATTTGGAATTACATATATTTAGAGTTAAATGAGTTTATGATGCAAAATTTGTAATATTTAACATTAAATATCTTTTAATTACATAGTACGATTTTAAAAGAATTTTCGACATAAAATTTACCTAAAATTAACCGAAAAATGAGATTTTATTACATATTTGATTGTGAAACAACTCACTTTACGAAAGTATCCTCAATTTTCAATATTATATATTTGCTATTTGGAATTTCTCGCAAAAATTCTACGCAGTTTTATCCTCACAAACTCGGACATCAAAATTTCATGCCAACGGAACGCTTTATAGAGACATGATTGTGAACACTTAACTGCGCAGCGAAATCGTAAAAAACGAAGCGGAACAGTTGAAAAATTCGATCATGTTTCCGCGCGATATGATAGAGAACAAAAAAAGCCGCGTGTTACAGCATTTAATTGATCAGACGAATTGCATTACACCGATCCGCACGAACGCAAGGTATCATCAGGTTGATTGTCACCGACCAATAAAATTAGTCACTACGATTTAGTCGTGTTTAACGTAGTGATCTTCAACCCTATCAATTGCTCTTTGTGCGATTCGGTTTTGTTAAATCGTAATGTATGAGTATCGAATAATATCGACACATATTCCCTTTATTGATCAATGATACGATGTTATGATACGATACCTCGACTGCCATCAATTGTTCAAAGTAATGAGACCTAATGAAAATTAATGCAGTTTGATATTATGTTGACAGTCGGTCATACATTAATTCGCTACGAATCATTTGCTGTGAATCATTTCAAGCAACGAATGTGATAATTGTATGGTCAGATAAATGTAATAAATGTAGTTATGAGAGATGCTTTGACTCCAAGCAATTATTAGAGTAGAGAAAAAAAATCTTTATTGAAATCTCGAGATTTTCTAAATAATGTCAAGCGTGCGAACATTCTTTTATTTTATTCGTCGTACGTATTTTATTCTTCTCTACAGTTTACACGTTGTCAGATAGAAGTGGGAAATAATATATACTTGTCATATTTCAATAATCGGTCATGCATAGTCACGCGAAGTGGAAAGAATCCCAGGTAGACGAACAGGCGACAAGTAATTCAACGTTAATCCGTGCTTATCCTTACTTCTAAGTTCGACTTGCAGGTACGTATTCAATTTATTATCCGGCGTGAAATGATCAGGGTGAGAGAATCGCGCTTGTCGTTTTACGGATGTTGCGAACGTAATTCAGAACCGAGCAAGCGGCGGCGTCTGTAACCGTGGCGGATTTAATCGGGAAACCCCATTGGAAACGTTTCTGTAATTGATCTCCGGTCTCGCTCCCGAAGTAAATAGCCGCGTGCAGCGTAACGTGGTTACTTTGATCTGTTTTCAAAGCTTCCCTTTACTCGAATGAAACGAACTATCTCGAACCGTTGCATTGCTGTTGCTGCTGCTAGAAATTATATCAAACTAACGACCACTGCTCGTTGCAGCCAAGCATATCCCTGCCATCCTTTTGAAGGATGAATTTTGTTTGCTACAACTTCGCGTCCAGACGACGACGATGACGACGGCGACGACGGCGACGGCGACGACGACGATGACGACGACGACGACGATGGTCGGAGGCAGTATTAATTAAAAGTTGGAAAGAGCCTTTCGCGTATCCGCTCGTTATTCCGTTTTGTTACTGAGAGATATTAATGCGATGCCACGTGCATTCGCCGTAAATTTCTTTTCCAAGAAATTTCGTTAAAGTCATCGTTGATAGTTTACATCTCGAATCACTTTCGCAGTTCATAATTTATATTATTACTTCTTATATTTTAAATATCTTTGAGAGATATTGTATAGCCTCTGGCTGCGTTTGAATGTTTTATCGTGCTATTTGATTTTATAT
>NW_012130086.1:1067429-1081375 GCF_000143395.1 Atta cephalotes
AGAGCACGACATGATAGGCAGTATCGATTATCTATAGGTCGCGACCTGGCGTCGTGCCATTAATGTCCGGGAAAATCGCTTGTCAATTCGTGGAAGAAGGAAGTTGAAACTCGGCCACTTTGAAACTCCGTTTCTTATGCAAATGTTCACCGTCGCATGGTCGATACATCGATTCTCCTTCCTGTTCCGGAAAGGGAATCGACTCTTCCTATTGTCGACCAAATAAATGGTGATCTTCTTAGCCTCTTCGTCCGATCGTAGCTCGTCAAGCTTCTTTACGTCACAGACATAAGAAAAACGTTGAATTTTTCCCATCACTTCACTTTAGATTTTATCCTTAAGAGTTTTCTATTTTCGAATATCGACGGTAACAAGCATTTTCCTTCGGATTCTTTCGTTTCTTCTCTAGAAAATTTTAGCTTACATTTGTGAAAGATAATATACTAAAATTAGAGACAACTTCGTAAGCTCCATATTATTCTCTGCCATGTTATATGTTTGATAAATTATATTTTGATAATTTTGATTAAAATGTATAATTCTATAATTTTGATACCAATTAGTAAGATGATTATCGGACAACAATGACTATATTGAATTTGTATGATTAATAGTATAATAATCATTATAATGTGTAGTATATTTCTGCACTGGGCCACTCTTATTAAAGTCAAAAATATGCTTTTATTTTCATTAACGTATTTTTCCATATTTTTTTTATTATTCTATTTCTATTATATTTAAGTTATTACTCTTTTTTTCTATTTCTTATTGAGTGTACTTTATCTCTTTTTATACTAACATATAATAAAATGACATGATATTACTATATACACCCTCCTATTCACAATCCCTCTTTTCCATCTCTCAGACAGTCTTTTTATGCCAAACTACATTTCCGCGATTTTCATCGCGAACGTTTTTGCTCACCGCGCCGGTGTGTGCATTTCGTGGCTGAAGAGAAACGTACTGTCGTACATTGGACCCTTATCTCACAGCCAGTCCCGAGGGCTTGAGGGTAACCTCCCCATCGTACTTTGTTCCAACCGGGACTTTATCTAGCGCCGTTTAAATTCCGTAGAAAATCGCCACCATGCAAACGATTTCGAATCGGTAATCGCAGTGAAATTTTGTCAAATAACTACTGCTTGTCCTTGATAAGAAAAAAGATTGTCTTTAATCTAATGACATCCTGTAATGAATGTTTCTCCGAGATCCTGTATCCTCTCTCAATTCGTAAAGATTGTCTCCGAATTTATATATAATTGACTGATTCGATCAAAACGCCATTTTACAATAGGTTTTCTGTCAAAAATTTACGATCTTAATCTTAATTAAAAACTCGTCGATCAAGAAATAAATTAATTCGTATTTCTTCGTTAGTCAAAATTAATGAACCATTTCATTTCTGTTACAGGTAAGAAATCATTGGAGAACTTCTCGACTTCGAAAATTGGTCTTTTTGCGACGTCATTCAGGACAAGAACACTCGTGAGACACATATAATATAATGCAATTACATTTATTACTACTTATTCGTAATTTCATTAACATGCGTTACATTAACTAAGTAACATACGTTCGTTACATTGTAATTAATGCGTAAGGTGAGGAAGAAAATTCCATGCAGGAACTCGTTAAATACTGATTATCTCTTAACCGCGACTACTTGTAGCATACATTTGCGCTTTTATTACATACTTTATCATAAATAAAAGCCTCTCATCCTGTATCACTGCAAGTATTAAAAAAAAAAGAACTTCTTAATATCTATCGGTCTTTGACTCCGATCTCGTTTCATCTGTCTCATTTTACTATTTCGGCAATTTTTACTTAATGCAAGAATAATATCGAGGTCCGCGCAAGTGTCTACGAGTGTAATGCATTTCTCTAAGTCGCTCGATTAGAATCGCTCTTTCGCTCGAACAAGGAAATTGCCCGTAATTTCCGCGTTCCGTACCTCCTGTAGCTGCGAACTTGCATCGACCTCATCCGTTAGATTATCGTCAACCCGAGCATGTTTCTATTTTAACATCGTCGTTAGTTTTTTTTAGAAAAGGAATCTCGCGCTTGAAAAATGATTTATCGCATGTTGATTTATCTGCTGCTATTCCAAAAAATGTTCTAGTTAATTATATATTAATATATAATTAAGATTCTGTTACAGAGAGATTCTGTTACATTTTATTAAGAATGAGATGCATATCGTTATGGAACGACATTTCGAAGCAGATATTTGCTTGATATATTTTATACAAGATAACTTTGCGCAAGACGTTATCGCGCTTCTCGCGATACAAGTATTATATATTCATGTATTTATAAAGTCAGATCAGTGATCAGCCAACTGATCGCTGATCATCATCGCATCTTCGACATACTCGCGCGAATCCTCTTTGATCTGCTCATAAGGACGACAGGTCCCTCGATCAGGTCTCTTATCATGTCCTGCTACTAAGATCATTAGCAATTTAATGGAGAGACAAGCCTAGAGTAACATTTTGTTCTAAAAACCTGTCGTTCATCGGCATCGTTGTCAGAAATGAACAAGCTATAATTAAGACCAAGATTATCGATATATTTTGTTATTTGTTGCTTCTATTTTTTGCATATTATTTGTCGTTAATGATGAATTGTATATATCGTAATTCTAGATTCATAGCATGAGCCGCATTAATATTCCCTGAACGTTAATGATTCGCGCGATAGATACGCTGGTAATATTATAAAATCAAGTTTGTATTCAGTGAAATATACACCAATAGCACGAAATTATCGAATATCGTGTACATTACAAGCCATAGAATTATCAAACGACGATTCAGGTTTCTCTTCTTTTTTCAAATTAATTTTTTATCATCTTTTTTCAGACAAAGATGTTTTATGTCCCCCTTATCGCTTTGTGTAAAAGCTGAATCAAATATATCCTGCGGTTTCAATCTAATTGACTCAATAATTGCATGCTTTGTTGGAGCAGTAGTTGTAGCTGTTCTTTAATCTCGACGTCTCGAACGAG
The DNA here is from genome assembly GCF_000143395.1 of Atta cephalotes. Taxonomy (NCBI): domain Eukaryota; kingdom Metazoa; phylum Arthropoda; class Insecta; order Hymenoptera; family Formicidae; genus Atta; species Atta cephalotes. The sequence continues at coordinate 1,070,446 of NW_012130086.1, forward strand.
ACGTCTTTGATACTTTTATCTCGATATCCCAGTTGCTATTCAACAGCGAGAAACGCTAATGATCACTGAGCGGAGCTTAACGAGATAATGTGTTATCATCGACGATCAACTGGACTGACATTAATTCGAGGTTTGCTTCTTTACACCGACACCTCTCACGGGGCCTGATCGCGAGTTAAAGCGCTTAATTATGTTACACTCATTTGTAGAGGGCTTTCCGAGAGCGCATTAGGTTAATGAAACAGGAGAGCACATTGACAGATCGACAAGTTACCGCGATCTGCCGAGAGCAACCTGTAATTGCATTTTTTTTTTACATCGTCAATTTGTTAGCAATTACATTACAATGATGCTGTCGGTAATCAAACTACAATTGGCAAAAGGTGCAAATTTACCAAATGAAAAGGAGAATTAAAGTCTGAATTGATTCCAAGTCTGTCATTAATGCGATAGAACTGGAACAACTCAATAGTATCTTTATCGATTCTCATATTCTGTATTCGAAATTTCTTAAAACTGTGTAATTAAGAATTCAAGTTTTCTTTCAAGTTTAAAACGCAATATATCGAGACATATTTCTTTTTTACTCACGAATGACAACGCAAAACACTTAGATTATATTCTGTGTTAATAGAATCGTCTACTGATTATTATGCAGATATCGCGTGATACAGTAGATCGATCGATCATCGTCATTAATGGTTGTAAGAGACGGTCACTTCTTTGCGAAATCCCTCGTGTTTATCACTGCAGCCGCGTAAAGCCCGTTTGCAACAAATTGTCGCACCAGGTTGTTGACTTATTTCGACCGTAATTACGCGCGCGGCGAATCGATCAGATACGCGAGATGTATCTCTCACGACGCGTCGAAAAAAGGGACAGTTCGGCACAAACGTACAATGTGTAAGTTTATCACATATAGAATATTGCGGTTCGTGATAAGCCTCGCGTGACGTACGTACCAAGAAAATTAAATCGAGATAATTTTTATAGAATTTTGAAACGACTGCTTCTCATTTTGTAGTTGTCTCGCAGCTGGCTTATAGATATCTACTTTTTTACATTGCATATTTTTATATAATATTATATTCTACTTTCAATTATTATATTTAACAGAAATGAAGTTGATGAGAATTAATTTTTATACAAGTATTGATTTAATTTTTTTGCCGAAAAGCTTTTTTTAATATATTTAGATTGATTTTAATTGTTTTTCATCACACACACACACACACACACAGATCTGGTTTCTTTTTATTTATATAATAGTAATGATAACATTAATGATAAAGCCTTTTATTTTTTCTTTTTCGCCTGTAACGATATTGCTGTCAGAAAAATTGTGTTCAATGTGCTTTCGTATAGACAATAGCGGGAAAGAGTGCAGGCAACGGAGAGAAAGTTGAAAAACCCGAATGGAGAAAATAAAAGCTTTGAACTCGGAGGAATGTCGGCACGCCATGTAAAAGCGAAGGCGGAAAAGGGGCTTGTAGAAAGGAAAAATATGTCCGCTCCCGGGAATACAAGTCACCCCATCCATAGCTATCATTCGCCACTCGCGGCAACGAATCTTCAACTAACCAAACGCATTCTCGCTATACTCGCTTATTCATTCCCGCCCTAAAGCGGTGCGAAAACTTGATAAAGATCTTCTTACAGCGAGGATCGGTTCTAAATGGCCAAGATGATACGGCGCTTTTCGACTTGTCAGATATTTTGTGTATCTCTTTCTTTCTCTCTCTCTCTTTCTCTCTCTTAACGTTAGACGAGTAAGTTTTTGAAAAAAACATTTTCAGTGGTCACGAAATGCGCGAGAGATAAGCTGCAAGTAGCGAAATCGTTTTTGCGCGGATATTTTTTCAAGTACTAGTCTTTATGCCGTTACCGGTATTTTTTTGCTGAAAACTGTGAAAAATATTTTTTGAGGATGTTAGTAAATATTCTTTTCTTTTTAAGAAAAGGATAAAGAGATAATTTTTTTCTTTCCGTTCTTGTTTTTATTGAATGTTTTTATTGAATCTTCTATGGAAGTGTCGCGAGGCAACCGCAGCATTGCGAATTTACGAGTGTTTTCGTGTAAAAGTACAGGAAAGTAACAATATCCTCAATCCTGGAAATAAGAGAAGGAAAAGGGGAAAGGGAAACTTTAAGTGAAGCATTGGAAGTCGAAAGAGAATCGTGTAACAATTGCAGAAGTATACAAAAGTTCGGGAAGGCCCCACCGCTGGCAACTACAAGCGACTCTGTGTCTCTCGTTAAAACTTTCAAACTACTCCGGATGATGCAAATTACGCCTCCGTTTCCGACACGGGAGACGCGGAACCGGTCGGTGAGAGCGAAGAGGATTGTTGCAACAAGTTTGCGAATTATTCGAAAGAAGATACGAATTACGCCCCCGGCATAATGTCGTTCGGTTGTTGTACCCAGAAACAAGGAAATGGTTAGACAAATATGAGAATACCCTTATGAAGAAAATACCGTGCAGCTTCAAGCGTTTTCTCCACGGTGCTTCGCTCTTTTTACATTTGCATTTATTATATACACATCCAGAGATTGTCGAGCGCATTTAAAGAGCGCTTTGATATTAAATTAGGTATATTATAAAAGATAAAATATTTAGATAGAAATAATTTTATTGAATTATGTGAATTCACAACTGTTTTTTACTCTTTTATGTTATTACATTAGCAAATATTTATTGTTAAATAATTATTATTATTTAAATTATTATTATTTATTGTTTGTGTTATATAAGAGTTTCTCTTTTGTTTCCTCAATGTTCTTGTAGCATATTACAATGAGAACCAAATATTACGAGTCGCTGCAGTAGTTACATCTTCGCATGCATCATGACGTTTGATGTTGCGCGAAAATGAATCTTTAAATTCCGTACAGGGCCCTTTCGGCCTTGAGGTGCGACCGTTGCTGTTGTATTAGTATGCCGTCGTCGTATAACTCGAGCTCGACAGCCCCCTTCTTCCACGTTGTAAAGCCCGAACATTATTCTGAAATATGACGCCGAATGCCATCGCCTCCGGTTACAATCCGTAGCTCACTTACTGCGCCGAGCGAATTGCGATTTCGCGAGACGCGAGGCAGTTCCCTTCGCGAGAAAACTTGCATAAACTACCGGGAGAAAAAGAATGAGGAATTACATAGAACGCATGATTCAAAACCCTATCTCTTGAATGCGATTAGCAATGAAAATCGAAAACGCGGTTACGTGAATATATTTTGTTATTTATCATTGCAATAATTGGGCATATTAATTGGATATATGTGTAATTATAATAGTCATATACATTGCTTTTTTATTTCAAAGCTACGTAATTAAAAAAATTGAACTCAGAATTATAATTGTTCAAAAAATTAAGTCTCTCAGAAAAGGGAATAAATAATCATATTTTTCAATTTGAGAGAAAATTAGTGACTAATTAAATAATCGGAGTCTATTTTTAAAAGGAATCAATTAACCTAATCAAATATTTTTTAAATGTTTCCATTGCACAACTCTCTTAAAAAGCACACTTTTTAAATTGTAATGATTTTTTTAAAATCATCTTTTTAGAATTTGACGATGTTTTTATGAAGTTAATTCTTTTTTGTAATTGATAAAATAATGTTTACTTAACTTATTCATGGTAATAACTTAAAAATAAAATCACGTTTTTTGAGTTGTAAGTCGTTATAATAAGCATTCAGAACTAATATATAATAGCACAGCTGATATTTTTTCTTTAATCAAATTTTGTTAAAAGTAAACTTTTTTCTTCTATTAAGATGATTTATTACACTCTGAAGAGTATATTGTAGAATTTATTATTTGATAGCAAATAATTTTGAAAAATGTTTGCTAAACTTACTTCTTTAATATTTTTGCTTTCCTCGAACATGTTACAGTCCAAAATACGTGTTCGTGAACTCTAGAGTGACTTCATTCGTTTTCCCGGATTACGGTCGAGGACCCAGGGAACCAGGATCGTCCATATCCGGGAAGACGTATCTTTGCTGCGTGCTCCTGATAGTCTGGGATATAACCGCGAATGAATTTGTAATATCCCGGAGGTTTAGTGCCCGTCAGTGATTGTAAAGTATGGCTACAGGTTAAGCTGCTGCCGAAAAGAAACCCGGCAACTAACTGCGATTTGATGAAAACGTAGCCCACACACATTTGTCTCTTTTTGTCTCGTACGAGAAATTTATATCTCGAACCTAAAAGTTTTGTTAGTCACAGACTGAACAATAAATCCTCTACGAGGCCGTTTTAATCCGTATGAGTTTTCATTTATCTTTCCAAGAGATTCAGCGAAGCGAAAGCGTAAATGTTCAATTTCACAATTAACAATGAGAAAACATAATAAAATCGATCGTTATGCTACTTATCCTAAAACGGCGCGATATACAATGAAATTTTAGGACGTAAAACTTAAACTTTAAACCTTAAACTTTAAACCGAAAAAACTGATCAATCATAATCGATTATTCTCCTCAAATTCGATTAGTCAATTTCTTACAACCTAAGACTTAAAATTTAAATTTTTAGTCTTAACTTTAAAATCTCATTGTATCGCTCAGTATAGGATTATCGGAAAAATATTTGTCGTAGAAGGAAAGAGAGAGATGTGCTGTACTAAGTCAAATACGAACGTTTGAAAATATGAACGTTTCAAATATGAACGTTTGAATACGTTCATTAAATGCATCGACGATGAAACCGTGACAGAATGAAGTTACATAATCTGCGAACCTAAGGCGTTCATTCTCAAATCGCGTGGGAAAATTAACGGCTATAGTATGTCTGAAATAGTTGAGTTTACACCTGTGTGCAGTTACTCCCGCGGATTCGATACGCCGGCTTAGTCCGACTTACCGGGAGTTACTGCCGAGATACTACTTCTCGATATAGCAGTAGGTATACAGAATATCTCTCTCGCGGGATAAGGCCATTTCATAATACAGCCTCGATATCAGAATACCTTATGTTGTAATATGATACAATTGCCAACATTTAGCTGTATAGGTGGATTTGAATCGCGGTATTCAGTGTGATAATGTTTATGTTCATGATAGTGTTTATTTTACGGCGACATAAATGTACAATATAAATTCAGAGAATATTTATCAATTAACAAATAATAATAATATAGATGATTGCGTGAAAATGTATTTAATATTGTCAATGAAAAAAAGAGACATCGAAACAATAGTTTTTCCGTTCGAAGAAATGCTCGTAAGTATAAAAATAATACGAAAGTATATGTATAATGCGAGATTACTTCTTGAACTCATTCCAAGCAAAGTCCGGAATAAGATTTCGGGAATTCTAGTCCCGAAGAGATTCGACGAAGGGATGTCGTCTAACGAGATAAAGGAATTCGTTCAATCGAACGACTATTGCCAAATCAGCGACTGAAGTTCATGTCCGCTCCATGTTTTCCGTTTGATTTCCAATTATTATCCGCCTGAAACACGCGTGCCTCCTTCCGACGAGACCAATCCCGAAGTTCATTCTCGAGTCGACTAGTTCGCTTCCCGATTCCACAACCGGAGTAATCCAATGCTTTTACGCTCTAAGTACGAATCGCAGTGGAAAGGAATGCATAATTTTCCCTGATTGATGTGCAACGAGAAATGCATTATGCATCATCAATATATCATCATGATGTCGTATATCACGATAAAACATTGAGAAAAACAGCTTTGATGGAAATTTAATATCGTTTAGTAGTAGAAACACATTTAAAATTTTTGAGATAAGACGGAATAATAAAATTATACATGTGCAGAACGATAAATATCACGTTTCACTTTTTGTCACGTCAACATCGTCACATCGACCATGGATATTTCTTCTTCGAATACACATATTTTTTAATTGTCGGACGACGGAATTACATTCGAAGAAGTTACAAATTGTGCGTTATCGATTCCGCTATGTCGAATTTAAATGTCCGTATAATCTTTCGGGGTGTGTCATTCCAAATTCGCAATACCTAACATCGGCGGGATTCTTCTCTCCGGGGAAAAGAGGCGACAGCGGAATCGATAAAAATGCATGTCTGTATAATCTATCTCGGATTTTCGGATAATAAGGTGCTATAGTATGCCATGCGGCGCGGTCTGAAAATGGATCGACCAGTTTCGAGAATAATCTCATAAATACAAAGTTTACGCTACCTTGTACACGATGTGGTTGACACTGAGATAGTAAGGTGATACACGAAACAATGCGAAAGGAAGAGAGAGATGGCGAGAAAACGAAGAATAGTGGCATTCGAAACTATTTGTCTCGAGATCCCGGTAAACGTGACTTACGTTAAAAGCCAAGGCCGCACGTGTGATTCAATATTGACGTTACCCCATCTATGTACAGTGGGGCACGGTGTATCTTTAAACTGTCGCTGACAAAGGAGAATATACATGTGAAGGATAAAGGCGGAAAACGCGAGCGACAGCATTTCCCTCGACGAGAACCTTCTTTGTCGATCCCTTCTCTCCCTCTCTCTCTTCCTCTTCTTCACTTCCTTCACTTGTGAGAGGCTAAAGAGAAAAAAGTGCAGAGAACGATAGAATGTTGCATTTTTCATGGCTCTCGTGATCAGTTCTTTCTATCCGAGATCTTCCATTACTAGTATTCGTTATTGATGCGCGAAGAAAATTGGAAGCTGTTTTAGTTATAATTATAATGAAAAAGAATTTATATAATATATAATATAATTTATATAATATAATTTATATAATATATTAAAAGAATTTTCTTTAAAGAAGAAAATATTGTAACGATCTCAAAGCAAATTATCTGTTTTAATCTATAGTATAATCTATAGTAGTGTTTTAAAGTTGGTTTTATTTTAATTTTAAACTTATTTTGAATTTTAGAACATTGTGAATACCTTAGAAAGCAAAGGTTCCTCTGCTTCTATGCGGATGAAGTTTATAATTAGTCTTCGTAATATAATTTTCATGGATTGTTAATATTTAGAACAGTAATCTTTAAGAGATATCGTTTTTAGAAGTTTGAGAGTAAGTAACAAAAAAGTAATAAAAAATTCTTTTAAATAAATTTAATTTCATAAATTGTATTTAATAAGTAGTCAAAGTTTTTTTTATATATTATACTGGATCACTGATCAATGATCCACGATACGGAGAATTAATTGAGAACGAAGATTGAGAAGTATATTTTCTCATTTTGAAAGTGTTTCTTTTTAGCAGGAGAAAAAACTTTATTTTCAACCGAAAACTTTTTCAGTTTAGTTAGTAATCAACAATAAATGTCGGCTGATTATTGTCGTCATCTTTATTATATCTGAGATTTATATATGAGAAAAGAAAAAAAGATTGTTAATTTAATTTTTTCTACAAACTTCTTCTATAAATTTTTATTTTATTATCGATTATTCAATATAATTTTAAACAATGGAGTATATACTTACAATTAGTAGGTACTAGTACTACATAGTAGGTATTAGTTTATACGTAAGGTAACCCTGCAAATACGCTGCGCTGGAATTTACGCAGAAGTCAGAAAAAATAGAAGGAATGTGGAATTTAATTTTCTGGCAACTACTCTGTTACATGTTATTAGTATTATGTTATGATTTCAGTTTCTTACTGTTAATATTAATGAAATTATTGTGAATTGAATCGATTTGTTGTACTTGTTAAGTAGCGCCATCATAAATTATAACTACATAAAATGATTACTGTAGGACGTGCAAAAGACTTAGTGTGATACATGAGTGTAGAGGAATAGTAAAGCATCTTGTATAATAAAATACTTTGCTTATTTATTTAGTTTGTTGTCTTGTCTTGTACATCCCACTTTTTTGGGATATATGACATTTTTAATAGGCGGAATTTATGCCCAAAGCATACAAAGTGCGCAGATTGAGTTCAGTGCACTAAATACAATAAACGCATTACATGAAATATATACCTCACGTCATAACTTGTACATTTGGAAAGATTGTAATTATTATTATATTTATTATTTCATATTTATCATTCTTATTCCTTAATAAAATTTTATAAACGTATTTTATAGGTTATTGTGTCATTTTACATTTTATTTACATGCATTATTTGTAAAAATGCATTATTTGTAAATTTTTTAGGAGCCATACATATCCTCCCTCCCCCTATGAGTAGCCATATATTCCACTCCTGGAATATACGGCAAAAATGCAAAAGTTTAAAAAAGTTTATTTTTTAATAGAAAATATAAATATTTCAGATTTCTAATATTTTTTTCATAATAGTAGACAGTACAAAATTTTTACTGATAGTTTGTTTACTTTAAACATAGTAAATAATATTTAATAAATTAAGTTTTTGATGCGGCGTATATACTGGTAGTATAGAACGCATTGCAACTTTCCTAATTTTTTAATTTTAAAACCTTAGAAATTAAATTTTGAATTATTATTTGCATTTTTCATTATTGCGAGAGGCAGACATAACCCAGAAACTCATACAAAAATCGCGAATAAAACAAGAGAACCACTGAATTACTATTTTTCCGTTACACTTTTTTCATACATTTTTATCGTAAAAAATGTTAGTGCGCGTGCATGCGTGAAAATAAAATCTCGAAAAAATTAAAAAAAATTGTTACACCTATAAAAGAAAAAAAGCGGAACGTATGGGAGTATGACGCAACAAATACGACGAGCTCCCCGGCTTTCGCATCCGGTATTTAATCCGCTATTCGGTAACAATTCAACGCGTTTTATCGAGGCCGCCAGGGTAACTCTTATCGCGATTTGTCAGGGGATCGTTTATAACACAAAGGGTATCGCGGAAAACGCTTCCGTCTGTCTGTTTATCGCAGGCGGGAATGTGTGTTCCATTCCTGGCTTCGCTACTGCCTACGATGTCCGCCGAGTGCGTGCCACAAATTACCGTCGAGCCAGTAATTACCGTCAGCAAAAAGCGAACTCGTATTTTAATCGGCGTGCAATTAAAGTTTATTGGACTACACGCGATACAATTTATCGTATTGGGGCCTTCCGCGCTCGCGTTTATATTAATTCTACGACTGCAGAGCCGTAACTAGAATTGTAACTAGCTCACGCATCCCCGTTCGTAATTCAAACATAGTTGTATTTCTCCTTTGCAATACCTTGTTTAACGAAATAAAATATTACAACATATATTACAAGAAATTTTAACAATTTTTTCCTTTAAATATTTTATGTACAAATTCTATTTTTTAAATAATCTATAATGATTTAATTTTCTTATTAATAAAGATCCTATAATGATAACAAATATTTATACATAAATCCTCCAAAATAAATAATTACAAAAATTATTATTAGATGGAGAATAAAAAATGATAAATAATTAGGAAAATATTCTTTTGAACGAAGATTGTATGAGGAGAAAGGGTTGTTACACTGATTTCTTTTCGATAAGTGCCACTTTTACCACGTTAGAATTACGGCACTGAATGCAATAATAATTTTCGCTGATGCTGGACGAGCCATTCATTTCCTTCATAGCAACGAGGCGAGCCCTTTAATAAGGTAGACAGCGCGTAATTACGCACGATCAGCATACCGAGGAATTGTCAGTGTTGCCAGATGGGATTTAAGGGCATGCACACGTCGATAATTTCCTCTCATTGATTCGCACTCGGGAATCTACTTTGTGCAGATCTCAAAAGGGATGTGCCCCAACAATTTTCCTTGTCCGACTTGGCGAAGGATATTTATGAACGGTGATTACGTAGAAATAACATCGGCCAAGTCACGAGCCGCGATTAAAATATCTAATTGAATGTATGATTAACGAACGCTGTCAATTTGCTGTAATCGATTACGTTCCATAAGACCACCGCGGAATCGACATGAAGCAGCATTGCAGTTGTGTACACGAGATATTATATATTACTCTTCAATTTTTTTATTATTAACATTAATAAAATTACTAATGTTAGATTTTCTTTAAACTTTATAACACAAGTTATTAACAACTTTAAGTTAAATTAAAACCTCGAGAGGGTTTTGCAAGTTAAATTTCAGGAGTGCAAATAGATTATTAGGTCAACCCTTGTTTAATTCAAGACGGTACCCAATTTAAAAGGTAAACTAGATTAAATATAAAAAAACGTATCGGCTTCTTCGTATCGGATTATTATGTTGTATTCGATGCTTTTGTATCGAATAATAAACTGCGCCATAATTATATTGAATTTTCCCCACGATTCAGCCATATTAAAGAGAATAATATCGTGAATGCGATCTCAGAGGAAGCTAAAATTACATTATTGAATACAGACGCGACGAAAATTGTAATTCCAATAAAATAAAAAAGAGGCAGGAATAAGGTACACGACAACGGACGCGCAGATTTAGTCCTCCTGTTCCTTTTATTTTCGCTTGAATTATACGGTCCCACGAGCTTGATAAAAAGTGTCGTGATGGAGCAATTTCTAGATTAAGGAGACACGAAGCCGCAAACTGTTTTGCGAAATTTTCAGCGGCATAGTATTAAGAAAATTTTATATACGCTCATGTACTACGGCGGAAACTTGAGAAGAAAGATTAAATGCATCCTAAATAAAATAAAAGCTCGCATAAATTAAAAATGTCGCGATTGTAATAGCTTCAACAATCTTTTTTCCAGTCGTAGAATAAGTATAACGCTTTAGAAACGTCGGATTTAAGTCTCGACTTAACTCTTGTCCAAATTACTTCAATCAATGATTTATTGAGGAAAATTAACGAAACGGAGATTAGATAAATGAAATTTTACATTATTAAATTATATTTTTTTAATCTTTCATATATTATTTTTTTCTTTTATTACATCATATTATTTCAATATATATTCAAAAGTAGAGAGAGAGGAGAGGAGGGAGGGAGAGAGAGAGACAGAGAGAGAGAGAGAGAGAGAGAGAGAGAGAGAGAGAGAGAGAGAGAGA
>NW_012130086.1:1082347-1083739 GCF_000143395.1 Atta cephalotes
AGAGAGAGAGAGAGACTCAAACCTTTGCGTTTATGGATTTGATAAAGTCTCATTAATTAAAAACATGCTAATTTTTCTTTCGTAAATGCACATCTTCGTTTGTCTAGTTAATCATCTCTTTTCTTTCTTAACTTAATCAGCATCAATTTGCAAAACCGAGACATCTCAATTCGTGGGACATTAATTATTAAGGCGAACGAGTTTAGAGAAGCGTGGATCACTTCCCATGACGACGGCGTGAAGGTTCCGAGAAAACGAGTGAGTAAAGGGAGAAAGGGACAGACAGGGGGTCTCACGATAAGCGAACACGAAGTGAAGAAGCTCGAACACGTTGCATCGGGAAAATTACGAGGGTCGTCTCGCGTATTGCGTCTCGACGGGAGATCTTAATTGGGTCTGTAAGACCCGGAATGCGGACGGCTCTCGCGTAATTGTTTCCGCGCATACCTACGCCGCTGTGAATCGTACGGCTGTAAGTGCATCGCACTTCTTCCTTCTCCCATAGATCTGCGGCGTAAGATTTCTGTGCTCCGCAAAAAGATTCAGCGCAATCGACTGCGATCGACGACGTCTAAGGCTCAATTTTTCATTATCTGATTAACTTGTGATTAAGCTTAACCTGATATTTCATCTAATGAGTTTCACCTATAATATTATTATAGATGAAGCCCATTGAATAAAAGAGCAGATTAAGCCTAATTACAAGTTAACCAGAAAATGAAAAACTTGGCCTACAGGATTATTAATTCTTCTCATTCAGATGTCTGTTACGTGTACGTACGCACAATTAGTCGTAATAAATATAGTGTCTTTTATCTTATCTCTGATTTAATTGTATAAAACTGATGCTTGTCCCATAATTCACATTGTAAGGAGCTTACGGTCATCGCAGCCATCCAGGAAGAGAAAATCTACCGCGAAAATTAATATACGTATATGTAATTATGTAATCTCACGATCTCCGAGTTGATGGCTCAACTTTAAACAGATACTCGTCTCATAATTCACATTGGTAAGAGGCTTACGCTTACTGTACGTTTAGAAGCGACTGTCAAGAAACTACCATGAATATTAAAGTCCGCAGGCTTTCTCTCTATACAATTAATGATAAAATACCGCGATCTTCGAACGAATTTTGTGCAAAATGCTCGCTTCATACGACCGTACATACGTGCGTGCGTGAGAGGAACTCAAGATCAACATTCAGAGAGCCAACCGCTCTTAGATACTGTGACGCTCTCGTCTTAAGCTCTACGCATTTAAATTCATTGAAACTAGAAATACAACGTCGAATAAATCGCCGCGACGTCAACTGCGACGTGAAATACGCCCTTTTGCATGCCGAGCGCGGTTCTCTTTCTCATCCTTTCTCTCCTCCTCCTCCTCCTCCTT
>NW_012130086.1:1085562-1094571 GCF_000143395.1 Atta cephalotes
CCCCATGTTGCAAAAGTGATCAAGACATACTTGGAAACGTTGAAATGGGAAGTCCTACCCCACCCGCCGTATTCTCCAGACGTTGCTCCCTCTGATTATCACTTGTTTCGATCAATGGCACACGGCCTGACTGACCAGCACTTCCGGTCTTATGAAGAAGTAAAAAATTGGATCGATTCGTGGATAGCCTCAAAAGAGTTTTTTTGACGCGGGATTCGTACGCTACCCGAAAGATGGGAGAAAGTAGTGGCCAGCGATGGACAATACTTTGAATCATAAATATAACCAATTTTTTACAATAAAGCTTCGAATTTCGGAAAAAAAACGGCGGAAGCAAAGTTGTACACCTAATAATGTAAATGTGAATAAAACTTAATGAGAAGAAATACGGGAAATACATATGTTGTATGTAATTAATATATCACTATATTTCTCTTTCCTCCTTATCTTCGTTTCTTCGTAAAATGTCAATTGTTCGTTTTACTTTACGCAGAATATTACACCAATATATATATGCAATGCATTTCGCATATAATTTAAATGTTATTTTCTTAGCGATAAGGGAAAGCATATCTTGAAAGATAATTCCATCTTAATGGGGAAAAAGTAGGAATGTCCAAGAGTTATTTGCGAACAGATCCTCGGTGAAATATCGGCGAAAGATCTCTCGCCTCTCAGGAAGATTTCGCGCAGCGACCACCGAATAGATTGCAAAACTTCTCCCGTGCCGTAAATAACTCTCCTGTAGTCCAGAAACAACGAGATTATTCTTGAAACTTAGAGGATATTTCAAGGGGGAATCTCGAGAATGCCGAACATAAACGTCGACCTATTTTCCTATTATTAAACCTCAGCCTGACACACGTCCTTCTGCGTGAACGATCGCGTCAGGAAAAGGAAAACTTGGAAAAAGCAAGTCATAAAAATATGTTCGAAGACAACAACAATTACCAAGAAAATAACACGAAGTTCTGCTCGTGGTAACTTTGTAGAGCTTTTCTTGCACAACTTTCGATACTTACGGTAACCGCTAAAGGTTAAAACAGATCGCACGGTTGGACCGCAGAATCATGTATCCTTTCCTCATTTGCATGTCGTGTAAACATCGACTCATTGTTAAAAATTGATCAAGAGGAATGATGCTAATATAATTCAAAAGAAATCTCGACGTCCAATATTAAAATGCTATATTGATGTAATAATAGTCATGTTTGACTATTATTTTGTGACGATGTTTTTCCTGTTGGAACATATGACATTTGATATAAATTCGGTGAATCTCACGAGAACATCTTCCATTAGTTCTCGGGGATAAGTGGCTAAACGAGGACACGGTATAAACTCGCTGTCATGTGCAGGCACAATGCGCCTTGGCGCGTTTTCTTTCCTTGCGTTTCATGTGCACGCGTATTTCTTGACTTCGTATTCTGTTAATAGCCACAAAGGCTCGTGCAAGTGACATTCGGTTGGACGATTTAATTATCGGACCACGCGCTTCCCGTAAGCGTGAGCGCCATTAGACGTAATGAACCGGGATGTAATGAACTTTAACGAGCCCGCGCAATTTTCTTCCTTGTCCCGTCAATTTAGCGATTATAACCGGGATCATCACTATCTTTGCTTCGCCGTCTAATTAGGTTATACTTAAGATAGTAAAACGTCGCTTTATTTGAAGAAACGAGGAGAAACCCAGAAGTTGCATCTTTGGAAAAACATTGTTGACAAAGTCTGGAATAATCGATGCGAACTTTCAACATAAATTAAACAATTAGAGCGTAATAGATTTATACGAACTTGGACATTTACTTCAATAGTTTAAAATTTATTTAGCTACTTTTGCGCAGCTACTAAATTACGTCTTTCTTGTTTTGCAGTTACGGCCAATCATCCGCCCCAAAGACCATGGATTCCATTGACGAGGCCCAATAGGACAAGACCAACATGTAAGTATATTCATCCGTTGCATTCTTATTCAAGTTGCTTGTAACATCAGATTTGAAAACATTTTTCACATTGCAAATAAAATAAATGAAAGATAAATTCTTTATTTTGATTGGTGAACTCATTTATTAGATAAAAGAAAATTCGTTTCTTTTTCTTGAAATTTGCATGATAAATTATTTTATTTATAATTACACTACAATATAAGTATAAAGTACCGTTTCCTCGTAATCCACAGAAGCATCAATCGTAGCTCCGAACGCACTTAATCTTCTTCGCGTTCACATTATAATGCATGATAAGATTTTCATTAACGGACTCATCAACGTCGTTTCGTGCCATCGTACATTTGTTAAAAAGCGCGAGTCGCGACGCGCTGAATCAATATGTAATGTTCACAACGCGCACACGCACGTTGCATTGGGAAGGTAACGGACGAGCCCGAAGATAATATATGGGAAAACATACGGTAAACATATGATAGTGAGTAATGCGCCGCTGTGACAATCGCACATAGCGAGTCAAAATATGACGAGCACGCGAATATGACGTAAAACAAATTACAATTTACGTCCAACAGCGTAATAAATTCACGCACTAAAGGCCACGCGGCGCCTGCCTTCCCTCGTGTCGCGATATTGAACTTCCCCGTTACTTGGGTCGTTACTTAAAGCTTAACACCGAGTTGCATTTATGCCTGTATGAGATCGTAACTATGTTCATTCCGCTCCATCATTAACGAAAACCATTTTAAAACGCGATGTTTGAAACAAAATATCTGTTTCAGAAGTAAAATATCAAGAGATTCACTCGTTTTTGATAGCCTTAGAAAATGATGACAAGAATATATGTATATTAAGCTCATATCTCCTTTGCATTTCTTTGATTTTAGTAATCATATTGTATCTCTATAGTATTTTGTTCTTATATTTCCTAAAGTACTTATTGCGATATCAGTACCTTTGAAGATGTATAAAACGTATTTTTTAAATTAACGAATCATCTTCTAAAAGGATATATTTTCGGTCTTTTGCAATGTAAATCTAAAATAGAAGTACAAGCTACTTCTACTTTAGATAGTTACATTTACTCCGCTGAAAAAAATTTCTTGTTGAAAGTAGAAGAATCAGAATCTGGTTAAATTTATTAGAATTCTAGTTGAGATAATCCGAATTCTGGTTGATATAATATTTCTAGTAAAATCTACTAGAATTCTTATTTTTTTTTACCAGAATAATTATATCAATCAAAATTCTAATATGTTCAACTAGAATTCTAATAGATTTAATCAGAAAATTTCGATTCGTTCATTTTCCATTAGAATTACTGTCCAACCAGACCATTTTTCTCAGTATATCATCTTTAAATTGTTACTTAGAAGTAACATTAATTTAAATTTAACAGAGATTCCGGAATGAAATAGTATTATTTCACCTACGTTTAAACTTGTCATACTTTATCTTTTAAAAAAAAAGAAGCCAAAAACAGATACATTCACTGAAGATTCACAGAAAATCCTATTTGTACACGTTTATCCTCTCTTATCCTAATTTTTCGAAGCGAGGAACTTGCACGACGATATCATGTAAGGTAAATCGCGTAAATTCGCCTTAACGTACCCCGGGTTTGGACGATAGAGGCACCTTGACCATCGGTCAACGCCGACGAGTTTCGCAGCCCCGGGGCGTCGCGCCGCATCCCGCCATCGCCGACGGCTATATACCGCACCATCTGGACAGATTTATTGCACGACACACGGGCACGGCGGCGGCGGTCGAGGTAGCAGGAAGAGGGTGAAAGAGGGAGAGAAAGCGCACACCGACAGAGAGAGGTACAAACGGCTGGCTAGCTGGATAGCTGGATGGTTGGCTGGTTGGTTGGTTGGTTGGTTGGCTGGCTGGCTGGCTGGTTGGTCTGCCACCGTCCAAAAGGAAGCCATTGTCGGCTCGCGTTGAACGCGATAAATCATTTCGCTACGGTTTACGCTATTCATTATTTACGAGGAGCCCTATTATACTTACGACGGTCGCTGATTAGTTATACAGTTTGCACGCATATATCTAGATGCGTATTGTGTTTTCTATAACAAACTCGCGATTGACACTCGCATTACTAGTAGGTCTATGTTCCTTTAATCTTTCTTTCTTTCTTTTTATTTTATAAAGCACAGGAAAAGTATCTCGGTTTAATTTGTATTTTGTAACTCGTTATAGACAGCGCTCGTTTTCTTGATTACGAAAGTTTAATTTACGATATAAATGTGATACTGAAACTTATTTTTAAATTTAATTTTACGTCATACAGACGCAGAAAATTATATTTAACTTGTGAAAAAATTATAAGTGATAACGTAAATGTTTATGATATGTGCATAGCTATTTCTCGCATAAGCATAGTTACTTGCTTCTGGCTGTTAAATTGCTTGTCTTGGTCACGTGTACGTGCGGTAAGTAATAATTTATCAATAATTTAGAGAAGCACTAAAGCAGCAAACGACGAATGATTTGGCGTATCGCTGACTTTATCTGAAAACATTTCACTTTATTTTAAAGAAACAAAAAACGAAGCGGACTATTAAATTCTGGATAAATTACAGGTGCTTCTACTACCTCTTCTAAAAGGCGCTCATCGTAATTCCCGCAAGTGAACCTCACGTACGGGGTGTATAGTAAATTGCGGCAATCAACAACGGAAACGCATTTCCCGATGAATTTAAAGACGATCTTCTCGTAGAATCGAAAATTCCATTCTAGATTATAATTTAGATTAAAGTTCAATTAATGGAAGGTTTATTTAAGAAGGATAAAATCAAGTGAGTGAAACTTTTCAGTTTTTAACTATATATAGCTTGAGAACCATAATTTATAATACGAATATTATGAGTAACATTATTATAATAAATATATAAAAAGACAATTATATTTATTTATTTATGAATATACTATAAATAATCTAAATTCAAAATAAATAGAATAATATAAATTTTAATTAATAAATAATCGTCATACAAATTATCTTTTTCTAATTATAAAGGATACTGAACATTAACAATTCATTAGTGTTAAATAATTGCTCAACTAGATTGTCTACGATTTTTTATCATAGAAAATTTAATGTCAAATCATTCATTCCTTTTAATCGTTGTATTCCATGATACATCCTGTATAGCTTATCGTTGCTCGAAGATTGAATTAAATCGCACATATCATTAATAAACGATTATGATCGAGCATTGAATGCTCACGAAGTTATTATGTTAGGAGAAAGAGAAAGAAAAAAAGAAAAATTAAAGCGTGTAATGCTAGGCTGCAATGACGCGACGTTACTACGCCACCACCGCCGTCGCTATCACGGTGGCTGCGTAATCGCTCAATGCACGTCGAATTCGGTGAGAGCTGCCGCTTATGAACGCGGCAATTTAGGAATTACGCGTGTGCAAATGCTTAAAACCGATTTCACTGAGAATACCGCAATTATCGCGGCGACCGGACATTACGCGATTCCGCTGTACATGTTCAGGGTGGGTCTCTTCGCTGCCGTCATCACCGTTATGCCACGGGACCTCTCGACGAGAATTATCTTCATATATGCATTCCAGAACGCGCGGAATCCCTTTTGCTTCAACGATGGGGAACATGTGTGATTCCGCTGAGCATCAATCGTACCCGAGCCGTTTCATGATCGGTATGAATTTAATTTTCGGATGAGCGAACTCGATACTCTCATACCTCATCTTGATTTAGAGAATAATTTTACTCGATCACTAACATCTATAAATATAAGAATTATTTTCTTTCTAATCGATTTTACTTAAGTATCTAAAAATTTGTAAGCTAGATATAGATCTAAAAATTTAAAAGCTCTAGATACAGATCTAGAAAGTTGTTGGATCTCTCACCAGAATAATTATGTAGAACGCTCAAGTTGATTGCTAGAATATCAAAACTTTTTACAGTATTACTCATCATGCTCAAATTTCCCCACACAGTTATTTTAATGGTCCAAGAAAATTATTTTCAGATCTGTATATTTTTAGATACTTTAAATAAAATCGTTTCTTTTGTTATGGACAATTGAAACGTTCATTTTGCCGATTTCTCGATTCGTTACCTCGTATTAATTATCTTATCCGCAAGGATGGGCGTATCCTGAATGTTTCGCACGTCATGCGAAGTTAGCGCGATGCCGACCCTGACGGCAGCCAGACAGGCTCGTGCAAATTACTTCTTGCACCTCGCGACGACCATACTCATTACAGTGACCCATACATGGCTGGGTCGGGTTTTACGGGACACGGAGCAATTACACGCCATTATCATTCCGACGCTTGTAACTGCTTGCGCACGCGCGATTATATTCTTATTAGAAATCATTGCCGTGCCGGTAATCATCGCCGTTGCCGCTTTTGTCGCGATTATTACCGTCATCGCCGATGCAACGTTACACGGGCGAGCAAGCGAATAAACGAGAAAGCGATGCCGAGTTTGTTACTGTTAATATCGTGTGAGGAGCCGATTATTACTATCGCGTTCGGCTCGGAAGATCATCGTCGTTGCCTGTTACTTAATTACCGCGATTATCCCAATCTACAACGATAAGTAATGAAATAATGGCGTTCAGTCGTGAGATTCATTTAGATTCTGGGATAAGGCTCTGCACATATATAGCTGACGTGCGCTTCGTTCATTAAGCTTAAAATAGTGATTAGCATGAAAGTGCGAAAGTCAAGTTTTCATAAAAGTATATTTATAATTGTTTATATATTTTTTTTATTAATTAATAAATAATATTATTAAATTTACATTACAGTGAAATGGATTAAAATTTATTTACTACGAAATTTTTATCAGATTGTAAATATGTTTCCAGCAGTCATAACGTACATATATTGCAATGTAAAGCGTATATACGAGTGTTAGAAGAATGTTATAAGAAAAAAGATACGTCGTATCTCGCGATGTTGCACAGAAATGATTGCCTTCTCAAATATACGTTTAGAAGGGAACTCTCTTTCTGTCGATTTATATCATTGCATTTCCGCGAGGCACGCTGCGTTTATACATTCGCAAAGTCGGTCGGGCACGGTATTTCGATCTACGAATAACTCCGGTTACTATGGGCACGCAAACCGGGTCGGGCTCTTGAATTTCGACTTCCAGTCGGCCAATTACTCGCGGGCAGATTTTTATGTTGTAAATATCCTACCGTTGTGGACTGGAGATTCGCGGTAATACCGATTTACGAGCCAACTATTTCGGCGTGCAGCTGCACGGGTTTGTTGCACCGCAAAGTCGGTTATTTATCGTCGCGGGGATCTTCGCGGAGTTGATCCTCGCTCGGAAATTTCGGTTCAGCTCGCAGCACGAGACACGTCGCCTTTTATAAAATACTTCGCAACGATTTCCCGCGACGTCTTCCAACTTGATTCGAGACAGTCTTCAGTCTATTTAAAACATTACTTCGATCGCTAGAAAATATGCCAGTACGACGCCATGTCGAACTTTTACTAATTTATTAATCTTTAAGCTGTTTGTCAAACGGGATATCCGGTACGAGAGCAGCTTTACGTGGCACGCGAGAACCGAGCTGGCGTGTGTAAATTAGGTAACCTGTTCAGATCTTCTCTTGTAGACTGGTTTGGCGACTCTTGAGGCAGGTCGCTGCTTAGCGCGGCATCGTTGACCTCAAAGAGGATGGCTAGTCTGTGAATGGACACTGCTATCATTGACTCGCCTTCTACAACGTAGCATTTGTAGGCCGACATAAATAATTGTAACCAAAAGTGAAAATATTATTTTTCTTTTTCTTGTACTTTAAATGTATGCTAAATTCGCGAAGCCACGACATCCTATTAATAAAAAATAATGACAATTCTAGTAACTAGTGATAGATTCATTTTGATAATAATTTATTAATAACTTATTAACTGCCTTCCTTTGATAATATAATTATTATAGAACTGTCTGGATAATGTCAAATTAAACAAATATTTAAACAGACAGCTGATATCTAATTCTCTCCATGAATATTAAACCTATAATTCACAGATGACTTTCCTAGACTTGTACTAAAAGTTCTTCTTACTATGATGCAATTAGCCCCTTTCTTTATGTGAATCCACAAGGTGTGTAACATTTACAATAGGTCGTCCGTTTGTACTTGCCACTCGGTCGAGAAGTTCGGGAAGTGTTCCTTTAAGCATATTCCATCAAGCTGCTAAAACACTTCGTAGATTAAAGTAATTAACAGGTTGACTGCCGGCTGCCGACTATGCTCTAAGTAGACCGTCGAACTTTAGCTTACGTCTTGCGAAACACTTTGTCGTGCTGGCAAGTTCGCTTGCACGCATTCGCAAAATACTTTTAGCTGCAAGTTTCACTAACCATTGAATATTCACATTATTATCGTCTAAGAGTTGATAATGAAAATTGGAACTCTTTATTAAAAGGTTGTATTTCAAAGTGGAAATTAATGGAAATTTTTGATGGAACAATTTTTCTTTTTTCGATTAATGTAGACATTTGTAAAATGCTTATTTGATATTCGTCGAAGAATTAATTAGGCGATTAAAATTGTTATATAGAATGCATATATATATTGCATATATATATATATGATTAGAAAGTTCTTTTTATCGAAACATAACTTAATATTAGAATTGTCGTGATGGTGAAATGGTGTCATTTTGCCTCCACCAATTGTTCCAATTTTTTTCTTTTTTGTATTAGATATACTAGATACAATACAGAAGATACATGAATATAATAAAAATAATTCTAACAATAATATCAAATAATATCATAATAACTTTCACTAAACGGAAACAAAGAAATGATTAATTTAGTGGATTTTTTAACATTTAACTTTGGAACTTCTAGCGGGACCATCGGTGGTTCTAGTGTTAAACCGAAGAAATATCTCCGAAATTTGTATTATTTCCTTAACACAACAGCATTTGTCTCAACAGATGATACTGCAAATATTATATTCAGATGCAATATTGGATGCAGAAGTATGTATATATATATATATATATATATATATATATATATATATATATATATATAT
>NW_012130086.1:1096301-1109897 GCF_000143395.1 Atta cephalotes
CTCTCTCTCTCTCTCTCTCTCTCTCTCTCTCTCTCTCTCTCTCTTCCTCCCTTTCTCTGTCTCCCTTTTCCACTCTGTACCGCGGCGATCGCATTCGCGGTAATAGAACCGCTGATTTATTGGCTTAGCTCGGTCGTCCATCGCTTGGGTTGCGTTCAAATTAGTTCTAGTGTATCGACGGGAGATGTGTTCTTCGAGGGCATTGATGCGCTCTGAGATCGCACCCTCGCTGCCAATATCCCTAGGGTATTAAATGAGAAGATTCGGCAATTAGTGTTTTGAATGGAAAAATTGACCTGTTAACGAAACCAAATCGATAGCATAAGCTTTCCCAGGTTAAATGTATCTGAAATGAAACGAGATGCAGGGGAAATGAGACAGCCGCCGTTTCTCGAACTGTAAATGCGCCAGATGACGAGGGAAGGCACGTCTCGATGCGTTCGTCCGATTCATACTCGCGCATTTACTCTAATCACGGTATTATATTGCACGCCGGCGGATAACTCGCGGAGTCGCGCCGAGACTAAGTAAAGCGCGCCGGAGAGAAGAGAGACGTCGGGAATTTATGCAGACAGCCGGGCGACGTTGGCAAGACAGCTCGCTTTATGCTGATCCTCTTATCCCGAGCCGTGAGAATCCGCGCGCGCGCGAGCGTATCTGAGCGTGCAACATGTATCGCATTTATAGCACGTGGAAACAGGGTGAATTGGAAGACGAGGGAGCTCAAGGAAAATGGAACGACTTACGAACTCGAGGTATGAAGCCGCGGAATCAGTCAATCGCGAAAGAAACGAGCGTATCGACCCAGTAAAGGAGTAAATCAAAGCTCTCCGTTATTATTTGCATCGCGATGTAAATCTGTGGACGGTCGAGAACGTCATTCGAAACTGCAAGCGAACGGAATAACATTTCCGGAACGTGGAAAAAGAAAGATGTATGGGAGGAGAAATACATACGGTAAATTTATCCTTTCATCCGCCGAATGGTAAAGATATGTCAGCAATTGATCTCTCTGGATTTTCTACCGTTATATATTTGTATGTGCAGATATATATATATATGGGCATATATTTAGGTATATATTTCGTTAACTGTCGCAGGTATATTCACGGTGATGTGCTACAACGTGCTGTGCGACAAGTATGCGACGCGGCAGATGTACGGCTATTGCCCGAGCTGGGCGCTGGATTGGGAGTATCGAAAAAAGGGTATCCTCGACGAGATACGGCACTACGCTGCGGACATCATCAGCCTGCAGGAGGTCGAGACGGACCAATTCTACAACTTCTTCCTGCCGGAGCTCAAGCACGACGGTTACGACGGCATATTCTCACCCAAGTCCCGCGCGAAGACGATGGCGGAGAACGATCGCAAGTACGTCGACGGCTGCGCCATTTTTTACAGGACCGCCAAGTAAGTGCATTCCCCTGTATCTCTCGATTCGTGTCGCGACGATAATGCGTTACGTGACCGACGAAAACGGTGGATGCTGTTAATATGGATTGCGATGAAACGCAGTCATAAGCGTCACTTGAAACAGATTGATATTTATATTAATCGAAAAATTTATGATTTATCGCGTTAGCTTTTCCTCGCATCGAAGTCAGAAAGTTTAACGTGCCGAGAATAAACGTATCGCAAAGTCTGCCATACAAAAGGTAGAAATATTTATTCTTGTGTTTTATTTTTCTTCTTCAGTTATATTTTTAAGATATTTCTAATAAACTTTTCTCTTGTACAACAAACTTCTTAATTTTCTACATTTTTATAAAAAGAAATATAAAGGTCTATAGTATTATAATATTAAAAAACAAATATCTATAATGTTAACAGATAATTGTTCGAACAATCGATTTAATTTACAGACACTGAAAGTCATTACACATGAGAGAATTTTTTTTACTTACAGTCTTATAATGTAAGAGGACATCACGTTAATTTGTCATTTCTCTTTACATATTTTCTTGTCAGGCTGAGTGTTCTAATTGACTCGCTGGTGAAAAAAGAAAAAATGATTATCGATAGTCTAGACGTTCTGGCGATCCTTCGATTTATTAAGAGGCGTGGTAATTTAATTAATAAACGTAGGACGATGCAGTAGAAAACGTTGTCCAATGTAATACAGTTATCGATCACGTGCAATCGAATACTTCACTAGTAAATGCATCGTGAAATTTCTCAAAAGATCAAATCGATAACATTACAACGCGTAAATATATTACGGCAAAAGTAAAGCAATAAAATGTTAATAGTCGATTGATTTTTGAAACGTTTATTACTCCGATTTATAATTTTGCCTTTTATCATATATTATATCAGCGCGTTTAATTTATCTCTGCATTTATATTTTATTTTTAAGGAAATACAAATGACAAGTGATAATTTGAATATGAAATACTTGGTACGCAAATGCTTCGTTGCTTTGATATAAAAGCCAATGATGAAACAAATTTTTTTTATTATTCGATGTTACCATTTTCACAAGATCCCACATATTCGATATTCAATTATTTTGTCAAAGATTATCGTTACCGCCTTTGCGGAATCAATTATAGAGCCGCTTATCTCTCCACGCTTCGATACTGAAAACAATGGAGGCCTTCCAAAGCGCGACATTTAATTCCGAACGGGATGAAAGATGCATCCGCTCGTAATTTAACAAAGCGTCGCGCGCGTGTCTGGCGTGTAATAACGTCATGTAATCCAATATCGTGTCAGATAGTAACGCCGTGTCGTAAATCGCCGTCTGTGTTTAATAGAAAAGCGAACGCGACGCTTTCGCGAGCGAGCATTTTCTCGTATTCGACGAACAAATTAACTGGAAATCGATGGATCTCCTCCATGATGAAAATAATATTCGAGAGAAACGGAACAATATCTTCAAAATAAACTCCCAAGAGCGAAATAACAGTAACAATAATAATAATAATAATAATAATAATAATAATAATAATAGAAAAAATGATATTAAATATCCAGTAATCACAAAGTAATAGCAACTTAATATCATTGTTATAATTTATTTTAAACGAAGTAATGTTATGTAATTATATTATACTTATATTGTAAGTATAACATAACATTAATATTATATTATTACTAGTTGATGTTGACTGGGAAAGCACAAATAAAAGAAAGATTTGATTAGCTCGAAATTTAAATAACACTAAGATTTTAGAAACAATTCTAAAACTATCGGAGATTCTAAAAAAAATTTTCTCAGACAATTACTTGAATAATTTCTTTTCGGGGAAAAGCGAAGAAAATCTGTGACAATTTCGTGCTCATTTCCTCCTACACGTCGTGCACAGACGCGACATATTTCCGATTTCAATGAACCTGATTTCGATATCGTCGCGCGTGTTACTGCATCGATACGCACAAATTGCCTTCGCAATGGCCACTAACTGAAAGCGTCCCAGCTGCACGTGCACATTGTCATTGACGCATTAATCATTGCGCCCGGCAGCTCTTCTGCCCGAGATATCTATTTCGATTAATGTTTATTTTCAAAATATCTCCCGGCATAATAGAAGATCTCCACGATATTACATTTGTAATGCCGACCCCAGAGTTATCGAGACGCGATTAATACATATACCGATATGCATACGTCGCGCATAACAGTTCCCTTTATAACACAACATCGTAAACAGATGAAGTAAATGTCTCTCTACGTAACAATCAATGGCGGCGAACATGTCCTTCCATCCCTTAAATGCTCTGCATTTAAGTCGTTTCAACTACCGCATCGTTGCAATATTAAACATCAGTTGATTTAGGAGAAGCTCGTCAACTAGAAAATATGGACATAAAATTTCATATTTTAATTAGTAAAATTATTCAACGAAATTTAAATAAAAGTGTCTCTTTTTAAAGATATTTTATTTTATTAAGACGTCGAAACCGAAAGTAACTCGACAATATCAAGACAAAAGTTTTGTAGTTTAATTAGTAAAATTATTCAACAAAACTTGAATAAAAGTATCTCGAATAAAAGTGTCTTTTCTTAAAATATTTTATTTTATCATGAAACGTTATATAAAGGTTTACACTTTGTGTAATTTGACGTGAAAATCACGAATGCTGTGTACATCGAAATTCATGATCGAATAACAATCACCGCGTTCGTCTGACTAAAAACGATTCGTACTACTGTGACGAGGAGACTGCTGTACAGTTCGCATGAAACTTTCTCTCCGCTTTATCTCCTTTTCTTTTCTATCTCATTGGACTTGACTGGCCGAAGATGAAAAAGAGAAAGAAAAAAGAGGAGCTTATGGTTTTACGGCTTGCAAAGACGTGGCCGTCGATTTCAATCCAGCTGCACAACGCGACTAAATCGACCGAACCAAATCAGCGTTCACGCGATGAGCGTAAAGTTCAACTCGCGTTCAATTTCCGCCTTCGGCTCTCGCCCCTCGATCATTCCCAGCTTTATTGCCTCGTCACAAGTTATACGGCGAGATGTCGAAGTGCTGTTTAAAAAAAAAGATCGGAGGAAAAGAAAATTTGCTTCGTGCAGTAACAACTAGTAAAATTCTGCAAACATTAAACGACATTTTTCTAGCGCTAATTTCATTTTAGAATGTGAAAGAAAAGTCATATAAACTACATATAGATAGCATTATATAAATTACATATAATAAGCAATTATAATTATACGACAAGAATGATTTTACTGAAGTATCTAAAAATTTAACTAAAACTAAATATAGATCTGAGAATAAGTTTGTTGAAATCAAATCATCAAAATAATTGTGCAGAACACTTAAGCGTTAATGACAATGCTACAAAAAGTTTTAACAATATTCTAACAAACCAGTAGTTTGAGTGTTCTACAGTACAGTTGTTTTAATAGTTCAAACAAAATTATTTTCAGATTTATATCTAGTTTCAAAATCGTTCTTTCTCTCTCTCTCTCTCTTCGTGTATATTATAAATATAATTATACTATATGTATTTTACAAATTATAATTATTGTAAAGTAAAAAAAAAAGCAAATTATAATTATTTTAATTATACAACATTTTTACTTAATCCTTCGTGATTTGTATTAAAATAACATTTTTTCAATTTTAATAAGCAATCGAGACTGAGTCAGAGAGCTGTTTCAGATTGCGGGGAAAAGTCAATTACGTATTTGGGATTTCCGCCGTCAACCTTCTTTCTTATTTTTGGCCAGTCCTTACCACACAAATCCTCTTTCTGCTCTCTTGAGCGACATTGCAGATGACGTTGATTCAATCTTGTTTACGAGCGAAGAGAAGTTCGCCGCGGGCAGAGGGAAATAATAGTTCGTATAATAGGTCTTCGGAGAAGAATATATTTTTCAAGTATACGTGCCTTACATATTGTACTGTAGGTTGGTCAGGAAAAGGAGAAAGAAAAAGAAGTCCGGGTATTCTACATCGCGTACGTGGTACGCTTCCCTCACGAGTCCTCTTGTTGACGAAAATCGCTTTACACCGAGAACGGTGATGTCGCGTCCCATTCAAGTCGTATTGCGCGCGCAAGCGTCAAGTTCTACGTTTTCACGAGATAAAATTGAGTTCTGTCGGTCATTTACCCGGACGACCGATTGAAGAAGAGCTAGGAATTCCTTTCCCCATCGACTCGCAATGCCAATCGACATTGCAGTCTTCGATGCGACGATAGAAGAGACGAAATTTTAACCCCGAATAATCTCTTCTGTTTGATCTGCTGATATTTTTCGATTCGGATCTTGAATATAGTTTATTTTCTATCGGACATATTTAATTTTATACAAAATATATCGAAATGTATGTGCCCAATATTGTATTTTTTTTTTACATCTGTTCTTTTCATTTTCTTTTGCAGATTTTCTTTAATAAAGGAGCATTTAGTTGAATTCAATCAATTGGCAATGGCAAACGCGGAGGGTTCAGACAACATGTTAAATCGTGTTATGCCAAAAGACAACATTGGATTGGCTGCATTACTTAGGACTAAGGAAGCCGCTTGGGATAACGGTGAGTATATATCGATATTTCTAAATTTAAGTGTTCTATCTAAATGAGATGAATACTCCTTCTTAATATAATATCGTATTTCGCAGAAATAATAATGTAAATAAGTTAGAAGTGTGTAATATTTACAGCGAGTCAAATATCGTATCCAGTCTGCGATTCGAATTTGGATGCTCAATTCTCGGTATAATCATGGCTGCTTGGCTTCGAAATTGCTTTTGATTATATAAACAATATGTGAACTATATAAAATAGAGAATATAAAATAAGTTCACATTTAAAAAAAATTTGCCGTGTTTTTTTGCTCGTTTTCTTTAGAGAGGAAAACTCGATTCGGTCTAATGAATATTCGTGTAGTTTTTAAAACATAAATCTATATATTAATATACCCACATGGCACTGAATACGTATCCATTTGGATATTTCAGCGTTATCAGCATTATCTAGAAACGCGCAAGAGGGTTAAAGATAACCGTCCGCGGAAGTAAAAGGAAAGCAGAGAACGTAGTTTCGATGCTAACTGAAGCGTCTGCTCGTTTTGCACACGCCCATGGTGAATAGCATGTATCCAGCCGCGTGTTTGCACACCCTGAAACACGAAAGTAATTAACGCGCCGGTCTCCCGATAACCGATGAAGCCGCTACTACCGGACGTGCAATATACAGAAGTCCACGTTTTTCCCGCGGCTCGAGGAAGTACGCGCATTCGATGATTGAAGCGAGTAAATCGAGCACGATACCCCGATCCAGTGTATGTGCACAGGGTGAGCCGATAATACCATGCTTCTACCAAACTGATTTGAGCTATCGTCGATTTTTTTTCTCGACAAAAGTATCAAACCATTGATACAGTTTTACAATTTTAATTTAATCAGGAATCTTGGTGTTGCTAAATTTTAAAGCTGTATTTGTTTTGTCAAAATTTATTTTCTACTGCAAGAGAATATTTAATACTTTGGCATATATATTTAAATTCGTTGATAGTTATTTCAAGCTACTTAAATATTCTCCTGCAGTAGAAAATAAATTTTGACAAAACAAATACAGCTTTAAAATTTACTTTAATATAAAAATTCTTTATAAAAATTCCTTATAAAAATCTATGCAACAGCAATGACACTAACACTGCACTGAAAGAAAAGATTGGTTGCTGCAACAATTTAGATAATAAATTGTAGCATAGCATTTTTTATGGTATTTTTAGTTGCGTTAGCCTATCGAAATCATATACTGACATTACGAATAGACTAACGCAACTAAAAATTTGCTGCTACAATCAAAAACTAGTTGCTGCAATCATATAAAAACGCTAGGCCATAATTTATCTAAATTGTTGCAGCAACCAACCAGCTACAAAATAGAAACTTAAGAGTCTGTAGAGGTGTCATTCGATCAAATGTCTTCAAAAATTGGGTTTGAACTTATCGAAAAGAGCAATAAATCCGGAACACCCTGTATAAGCGACGTATCGCGGAATGCGCGAGCAAACCAGGCCCGAGATTTATATAGCAGCCCAAAGGTCGAGAGCGGCTCTTATGGCTCACTCGGACGCGTCGGAACGTGCTCTCGTTAATGAGCCATTACCTACGTTACATTAATCCATACCGGGCGCAACGACCGGCTGAGAAAAAGCGACAGACTCTTCTCGCTCTCTGGCATAGAAGGGTAATCGATCGCGTCTGCGAGACCGGTGACTCCTCGCAACCTTCTGCGCGCTTCCTGCGCTGCGGTTAACACCTGGTTAGCTTCTTGTATATCGCAAGTTATTACTTTGAAATAGACCGCTACAGCGAACGCCAGATTATCAAATCGTCTCGTAATATTTCTAATTTATATACGCGCGTATACGATTGTAGATATCGAAATAGAGAAAATTCCTCGACTGTTACAAGTAAAGATTTTTATAAACGTCTAAGAAATTAAAAATTTCTTAACGCAATTTAAGAAACGTTATCGTGAGTGATCATTCGTTAAACATCTCATTAAAAACTCTTATTGAAAACTTTTTACTTGTTATGACGAGCAGATTGAACATTTTTTATTTTCGGATGGCTTAGGAAATGCGTAAATATTTTTACGGATATATTCGCAAAAAACGTTCACTCGTAATAGTTCACTGGTTCTTCAATATATTCGAAAATTAGGGAATCCCCGATCTTCATCGTTTCTAGAGAATTTCTGCGCAAATAAGATTAATCCTATCATCCGGCATGACTCACAGAAGTTCGCTGAACTTCTCCGAATATTCGCGTTACATTCGCACCGTGCATTTCTCGCTTTGATGCCATTGCTCAGCTTCTCTATACACACATGTTTAAGATTTGGCCAATTGAGTAATCGTGAATAATCAGAACACGCCGTAAACTGAACCAGGTTGCCAGTGTTTAGATGAACAAACAGCCTAAGTCAAATATAACCGTACATTCATCATTCTCTCGATGAATCTCAATGCTCTCAGCGTATTTCTGTAATTCTGATATTTAATCAACCAGACCGCTTTGCCTGTTTCCTCTCCGCTAGGCAACGATGTTGCAATCATAATTATTACCCCGTGATTAATAAAACTAAAACAACTCCAAATATTTTAAAAATTTGATGTGTTAGGTCAAATTGCGCAGTCTGATTCAGTAATTCGGATTCAGCGTACAAAATTGTATCACTCCTACCCAAACATCTTTTAACCCTTGATTTCGTAGACCTGTATTGTTATTATTAGTCCCATGGGAAATATATTGGTTTTATCAATGATATTTTCAGTAAATTTTAACAGAATATATGCTATATAATTGGAAAAAATTTAAGGAGCGCTTAATGCACGCGATAAGAGGACGCCGGTCATTTTCTCGCGGAGATAGATGCGCTCGTGTCGAGAAAGGATATCGAGATTAGATCTTGATCGAAGAGCTAAAATCCATGTAACCATGTCAGTGGGGCGCGATTAATGATCCCTCATGTTCGAATACGAGCAAACTCGAGACACGTCCCAAGCCTTATGTGGGACCGAGCTGATAGCCTCTCGGCTCGGCTGGTGAAAAAGGATCGCCCGTTCCTTGAGAGGGAACATCTCCAGGATACGCGAGCCTCCATCGCTTGGACTAATAGTGGTACCATCGGCAGTACTAATAGTCCGATATCAGCTGCCGGCACGATGAACGATGTGCCGCCGTTCAAAGATATGAGAGGAGCAAGTGAGCGGATCGTTTATTCACCGATTCTTTTCCGCGCGCAGAAATTTAAAGGCGATGTCGGAGAAACGTTAATCATTCGCCGCGCACGAGGAACGTCTTTTCTGAGTCTCCGATAGCGTCCTCGGTTCTTCAAGCGATAACGTAACGGCTATAAAGTATAAAGATGTCGTGCCGTTCCTCCCTGAATTTTATTCGTTATACAGTTTCGCGATGTAATCATATATATTATATTAGGCCTGTCTAAAATTGAGAATTCGTGAATTAAACACTTCCTCCTCTCTATCGTCTTATTGAGCGAGAGAAAAGAATAGACATTAGAGCTTTGTTCAGCGTCTATCCTTTTTAGTTTTCTATACGCAAAAAAAAAAGATTTTGCTGCAGTCTAAAAATTAATTAGATATAAATCTGAAAATAACTTTATTGGATCATTAAAATAATTTAACAGAAATCTCAAACATAATGAATAATATTGTAAAAAGTGTTACCCTTTTAGTAACCAATTTGATCGTCTTACATAATTATTTTGAAGTTTCAAACAAAATTATTTTCAGATTTGTATCTAGCTAAAATTTTTAGATACTTTAATAAAATCAAGAGAGAAGAGCATTATGAGCTAAGTTTTGGACAAGTCTTTATTATATCAAGGTAATATCAAAATTTAAACTGGATAAACCTTTCAATTAAATATCATGGTTATTACAATTGTTTCGCTTTTGCATTGTTTATTTTGAAATCACAGCTGAATGTTCTTTAAAAATTTACATTCATCCTTTTTTCTCGAAGATAGAAAAGCAAAGCACTAGTTTTACGGGCGGTTAACCGAATGAAAGTTTTCTCCAGCTTAAAACACCGACGAACTCGTTCAGATCCCACGGGATTATTCCTCCTCGTGCCAAGGATATAGCAATCGTCCGGCGAACGAAATGCATTTAGATACGACGAGGCGATACGAAGTATCGAATTTCTCGGAGATGCGTGAGAAAACATGAGAAAAAAAAAGGAAAAGGAAGTTTAATTATTCGTGGAATAATCAACTTCTGCGCGATTACGTCTGGAAAAATTAGAGCTTCTAAAAGCATGATATAAATGTTATTCGAATCGTTAAAACATCAAGAAGACTTCAAAGAAGTTTCGTTACTGAGAAATTTCTATAATGCCGGATGTGGAACAGTTAAGATGAATTATTAAATCAGAATTTAGCTGTAATTTTGCTTTTTTTGTCTGCGACAGTTAATATTTGTTCTCATTGCTTATATTTAGGTATATAGATGCATTATTCTGCATCTTTATTAATTATTGTATTTAATAAAAAAATTTATTATTATAACATTATTATATCTTAAAATATTATTGCTTTGATTAGAGGATCAGTAAAAAATTCGATCGATTCGAATTCTCTTTCGTATACTGTTAGATATCAAAGGAACAATAGTAATCAAATTCCTGAATTAAATAATATTTCAATTCATTATTTTTAATTTCTGTTAAATGTTTGTAAAAATATAAATCAATCTCCATTTTTATAGTTTGAAAGTAAACAACGTCCATATTAACGTATACACTTTGTAAATAATATACTAAATTTGAATCGAATTAAAAATATTTTCTCAAGTTAAATTATTCTACTCCATATTGTTTTAGTTAAATTAACAATATTGGAACGATTTATAGAAATGATTCAAAATAACTCAAATTGTGAGTATAATTTATGAAATTAACAATGTATATACATACGTATTCCTGAATTACTTGTAACTCAAAATTGATAAAAAGACTAATTGGGATTTTTTTCTAGTATGAAAAAACGCCTTTGCTTGAAATATGTACGTGCGTCTGTGTCGTGTAACGTTACACGGATGATTCGCATTTCCACGACCTTGTCCGCTATCGGCAGATAAATCGTTGGGTAATTGAATTCGCGAGTGAACGAGTAACCACGAGAGAGCCCAACCCCACACGTCGTCCGTTACACATGGGACAGCTTGTCGCTTAATTAATCGCGCTTGAACGCAACGTGTCCCGTGAGAAGAGAAGCGCGTTCGCTTCGGGAGCACGTTCAGCATCCTCCGCCTGAGGCAAAGCAGAATCGCGAGCAGATTCTCGTATAGGCTTTATAATACGCACATATTGCAGAGACGCCAATCCTATCTCGAGAATAAGTATCTCGGAAACGTGTGTCCCTTCACGTGTGTCACTCCGCTCGATTTTTCACAGATATATTGAGCCGCCATACTAAAAAGTTCATAACTATGCACGTTCATAACTATGCACGTATGCATGCATAAGTAAGTGCGTGGTTTTTCTATTTTTCAACGTAACTTAAAGCAATCTATCCTTCTATAGACTGTTTCATATACTCATATATTATCATTTAATTCGGAAACGCGATTTTTTCGCATCTCACGAAAAGTTAAATATCTCGAAAAAGAATCGCAGGGAAGTTTTTATAAATGCATTTTGAAGAGGAAAGATAGAGCTATTTTTTGTTTCTAAATTTGTTCCTAAATTACATATTGAAAATTAAAACTTTTTTCAATAGTTTTATTTTGTTTTAAAGCATTGTGATAAGAATTAACGAAAAAGTATTCTAAAATAAGTTTCTAAGCCATAAAATAATTTTATTTTAAATTAGCAGTGATTTTTTTGTAGCAATATCGAATTTTTGTGTAAAAACTCATTTTCACATTTGAGCAATGTTTTTACTTTGAAAAAAGTTTAAAGAAAGAAAGAAGAAAACAGTTTTTATTAGAATGCTTTCGCATAAGTTTAGCATAGCACCATTTTCTAAAATTATTTAAAAGTCATTTTTAACTTAACTTTTTGTAAGATGCATGAAAATCACAAATATATTCGCACAAGTTTATTCGCTTGAACTTCTGAACGATGTAGGTATATTTTATTAATACCAATAATAAATAAATAATAATAGAATAATATAACCGACAGTTATTTAATTTATTTAGTTGCTTAATTTTTATTTGATATTATTTATTAGTACAGCATCACTTTATTTATATATACATAGATACTATTATTCACTATTTTTAGAATAATAATAATGAAGTAGGATTTCTATCAATAATGTGTGAAAATATTGCATATATAAAATCTTATCATTTTAATTTGCATTAAAATTTTCACGATAACATTTAAAATCTATTCTTTCAAAAATATCCATGAACATTTCTTCAATTAATTCCTTTTTTAATCTATAATGAAATTCCATCTTGCGTTTCATCGATATTTTCAAGGAATCATATCTTCAGTGTGTGTTTTGAAACGTCCTGTGGATTTGTCGGAGGGTTGACGTATCGATACCGAGTGTCTCATTAAACACATCAGAATCTATCTAATTGGATAGGTGATTCTTGAGCAATGTTCGCAAAGACGAAGCGAACTCCTCACGGAATGACGCTCGTAATCATTCACGAGAGCGCTTTAATACCG
This sequence comes from Atta cephalotes, assembly GCF_000143395.1. NCBI lineage: Eukaryota > Metazoa > Arthropoda > Insecta > Hymenoptera > Formicidae > Atta > Atta cephalotes. Next base: position 1,108,927 of record NW_012130086.1, read on the forward strand.
GACGCATCATTCTTCATATGAATGTCTATGCAAAGCAAGAAATGAGAGAGAAAAAGAGAGCGAGAGGTATGTGCTCTAAAATGATGTGGCACGATGCAAGTCAATGCGCAATCATAAAGACGAATCTGTTTTTATGATGAACACACATTGGCATTTAATTATTTTAAACATTCTGCAATCAACCGTCATTTCTTCGAATTTCACAATTATAATTGTTTCTGTATATTCTTTTCTCTTTTCCTCTTTTTTACATCAAAACACAAGAAAAATAATTAAACTCGGTTTCTACTGACAATATAATTATCTTCATTAATTTACAATATAAATATATTAATATTAATAACAATATATTTTTAATAATAATGTAATATTAATTTTGATATAACTAATATTATAATATGTTTTCTTTATCTTATTAATTATATGTTTTTTACGTTTTAGATCGAAGTAAACTTCTACTTAATTATTATTAAAAATATCAACTGAATATCGATATAATTTTTTTTACTGTCACTTCGGAGTTTTGAAATGGAATTAGCTTCGGATTGTGAAATCCTTCGTAAAAGCCAGTTCACAGAATTGCAGAGTTCCTTGTACAAAAGCTTCTCTCCAGAGGATATTCGGTGGCAGAGAGGGAGAATCGATATTGATTCCTTCAGTAATTTACGAGACGGCCTCCGGCTCGACCTGGCGACTGCGGGTTCGCGGGTTCGATTGTCGTACAATCGCTATCGAAGGCATACCTTAACCCTCTATTCTAATCTGGCTTGATTTACACTCCGGAATATCCGTATTGCCGATGGCGAGTAGTCGCATTACCGGCTCTCTAATCTCGTCGTGTTACGCAACATGAAATCGAATACTAATGTTCTCGCAATGAACTTTGAGTAAACAATTCTGTTGTCCATAATTCAGAAATATATATATATATATATGTGTGTATATATATATATATATATATATATAAGAAG
>NW_012130086.1:1109917-1116512 GCF_000143395.1 Atta cephalotes
AATATATATATATATATGTGTGTATATATATATATATATATATATATACAGAAAGAACGGTGTTGTTAAAATATTTAAAAACTTAGTTAGATACAAATCCGAAAATAATTTCGTTGTCGACTATCAAAATAATTAGGCAGAACACTTGAACATTGATCACATTGCTACAATATAAAAAGTGTTAACATTCTATAAGCAATCAATTTAAACAATATTCATCTATTATTTTATACAGGCAATAAAAATTTAAATAGATAAGCAATAAAATGTAATACAGTTTTAATTATATAATCAAAACTCTAATCCCAAAATGTAATTTTCTTTTTCTACGAACAATCGCTGTCTTCTTATAGAGCAAGGTGATTCTTGAGAGATATTGCTTATGAAAAAAATGTAGTGCAAAAGATTAGAAACGCAAGGCGAAACAGCTGGTTTAAGTAGAGTTAATCTATAAAGCCCTCCGATAGTAAAAGCGGATCCTCGCGGGCATAATTAAACGGTGGATTTACGATATTGTGTTCGAGAGGACAGACTGTATCCCTTCCCCCTTTAGAGTTCACACGGGGGTATTAAATAATGATTTTTACATCCGATAATCCCAGAGGAGAATCGCTATGGACTTGAAAAGCAATGAAGAAGAACTTTAAGAGTTGTTCAATCCTCAGGGACGATCACGATTTTTGCATTAAAATCGATTGCTCGAGGAATTTGAAAGTTGGAGGAATTAAAAAGTTCCCATAAAATATCGTGACTAGGTTAAAAATTATCGCGAAAAGTTTAATTAAAATACCGTTTATGTAACAACATAAATATAGTAGAGAGCGCCTAGAATCGGTCAAAGTTAATTGTTTCGAGTAATATAATATTCTTGATTCATGAATGTAATTTATCTGAAATATGATTGTGCGCCGAAACGTTCGGACATTTAAACATAATCAACGATTAGTATCTCAGATTGATTCAGATAAATTCAATTCATTGAAAAAATATTATATTATTTAAAATCTAAGTTTGATTCTAAGTGTTCTTTACTATAGTTATGTTGTCTAAATAAAATATGTAATTTATCCGACCTAATCTGACACAATAAATAAATTAATTCTCTTCTCTAATTCTTTAAAACTATCTTTTTTTTAATTAAAAAAAGATTTATTTTTTGCTTTTATACATTTTCCTTTAATACATCTTCTCTAATATTTAAATTCGTGGTAATTTTACTCGCATGTTGAATAATTATGCTAATTGAAGGATAAATTAGCTTAATATTAAATTCTTTTCTTTTCCAACTATCATCGAAAGCGATGAGAAATCATTCCACGAAATGATTAATCGATTGAGAAGGTCAGTAACACGGGTTAACATACTGATTTCCGGTAATGGACGCACTCAGGCGTTAATTTCGAATGACCATCTCAGGATCGTACCGTTAGCATCTCCTTTATCGCAAACAACTTGACTTCCTACCACGTGCCAGGAATTACTTAAGTCACGAGTAAGTTAATATACCGTAAAGGTTGAATCGGGAGATATCAATCTGCTCGGGGGCGAAGGAACGATCCTATACAGGAATTACAGGATCCCTGAAATCGTGGAGCTTTTTACTTCGATTCTATCGCGTTTGAAGAACTTATTTTCAGAGTCACGTAAATTCATGCTTTTAAAAAACGGAAATTATGTGTCGCGGTATTGAAAGATTCTTTATCATTGTCATTTTTTTTAAATACAGACTTAGAGAAGTGTTTGAAAAAAAATCAACCCATTCCTTTGTTTATGGAACACTATGCGCTATACTTGTTGCGGCAAAGTGTTTTGTAGTTCGACGATTTCCAATTGGCTAAGCGATGGGGGAATTTATCGGTACCGGAAAATAAATACGGCATTAATCTGCTGTAATTGCGCAACGGGAAAGTATCAGAGGTGCTAATTTACGAACTTTATTATAGACTTGAGAGCCGAGCCGAGCTGGCTCTTCGAACGGAAGATTCGGGATTTACACTCTCTTAACGCTGATGAATGTTCTAATTGTGTACTGATAACTTGATATTGAAGCATATACTCGCTTCGTTTCACCTTAATCACCCTTGCAATTAATAACGAAGGGAGAGATTGTGAATCGAGCTGTGAAAGACGATGAGCTTCCGCAATTTCACGTATATGAAGTTCTTTTGTGTGAAGTTTTTTTAATTATATTTTATATTTTAATACATAATTAAATTATTGTTGAACTATATATGAAAAATCATCACAAAAAAGAAAAAAACTAAAACTAAGTAAAAAGAAACAAAAAAAAACAAAAAATACAAATAGGAAAACAAAGACGCAAAAGAAACAGATTGTAGAAAGAAATAGATTATAGAAAGAAAAGAAATTGTCTTTGCTTCAAAGTGACATAATTTCAAAAATTACATTTTTTAAAAAAGAAGAAAATATTATTAATATTATTAATTATTTTTCAACTTGACAGAAAAATATTGATTAATCAAATATCGGTAAAAGAAATATATTCTTATAGCAAATTCGATTGGATGCACCTGATACTGATACATATTAAAACTGTCATACAAATTTACGTAAAAATATGTGTTTAATACAAATATAGAAACATTAGAAACATAGAAACAGATAAGTTCCTATATTTATAAATGCTGAAATAACTTGTTTAAGTAGTCATATATTATACATGTATTTATTTATTCAAACAGAGACTAATAGCATATTTTTTATAGAAACATTTCTCCACAAATTATTTAAAAACAAACTATTACTTATCTAACGTCGCTAAAGAAACGTGCTGTTATATCGATGCTATTTCGATAATAGCTATTGGTTGGATGATTGGATCACTACTGATGTCTGACAACCTAACCTGAAACTATCACAACACGGATCGATGTGTTATTTCAAGTCATTCGAGTTCAGAAAAAACAGGATTTACTGAAGAAGAAGCAGAAGTACGATTACGTCAGGATGTCCGGATACACCGGCCAGGATAACAATTATTGGGCTCCGCCACCAATACCACAGGGCCAGTTCAATTTTGATGCGTCCGGTTTTGGCCAACCTAACCAACAATTTGAATTTCAAACATACGAGCAGATGCCCGGCGATTATTCGTACGGGCAAAAGAGTTTCCTGGATCCTACACAGAGTCCCTACGGCGGTGATTTGTTCACGCAAGACGATTATGCGAAAGGTAAAGAAAGAGATTGAAATGGCGTGCCCGCAATCATCTTAATTCTCGAGCTGACAGAATTGATATCAACGCGTACGTGGCACATTCATAAACTGGAAAGTAGATAATTTACGACATGGAAATCGTCCGAATATAATTCAAAGGACATTTATGAAAATTCGTTATCGCACGATCAGAAATAACGAATAGCGTTATATTTGATGTATCAAGACATCCACTCGAGGATTGAAATATTAGCTGTTGTATGAGAAACCTTGAAGATTCTTGATATTCTTTCAGGCACCACTGGTTTTGGAGAGGAAGAAGATGAGCCACCTCTGTTAGAAGAGCTTGGTATCGATCCTGATCGGATAATACAAAAAACTTTGGCTGTATTGAATCCCTTTCATAGAAAGGGACAGATCGACGACGCAAGTTATTTGTTGCAAGACTCAGATTTAGCAGGACCTGTGGCATTCTGCTTAGTCCTTGCAGCATTTCTTCTGTTAGCTGGTTCAAAGGCACACTTTGGCTATGTATATGGATTGGCCATGACTTCCTGTATACTCATGTACATTCTACAATCTCTAATGAGTAACAGCAGTAACATCACCATGTCATCTGTTGCATCTGTATTAGGATATTGCTTGTTGCCAGTAGTTGTTCTGGCAGGCTTTGGTGTCTTCACTACATTGCGAGGCCCGATGGGATTGATTCTCGCAATTCTGGCTGTTGCTTGGGCATCACTCTCTGCTTCTAGACTTTTTTCCACTATGTCAGGAGAAGAAGACCAGAAACTTCTTATAGCTTATCCATGTCTACTTCTTTATGGCGTATTTACATTGATAATTATATTTTAAGAAAGGAATCGAATGTGTATATAATTTTTATCCTTGATCAAACAAATTTCTCAGATTTAAACAAGAATTTTTTGTTTTCACACATATTGGTGCCAACGATTATATACGATGAAGCAATATTTATATTTTTTTGCACATTTAGTAACACGATAATCTATATTGTCGATAGTGCTATAGAATAATATATAATTAGTTTTCTCGCATCTTAATAATTTTCTAGATTATTTTATATATTAATAAGCATATTTTGCTACATATGCTTATTTTAAGGGTAACATGTGAGCATATATTTAGTGCTAAAATTAGTTTAAGCCATTTGTTACTATTTCTAAATAAAGTTTATGATATTAATTTGTGTTATCCTTGTCAAATATTGTTAGCATGTAGACTGCAAGCCTAATTTAATTATATTGTATTATTAAACACTAAATAATTTACGAAGTCGATATTTCTTCATTTTTAAAAATACAATTTTTTTTGTATATATATATATATATATCTTTACTAAAAATTTTAATTTTAATAGCTAGGACTTATTTTAAGTTGATTAAAAATGTATTTCTCAGCATACGTATAAAAATTTGTAATAATAAATAATCTGGCTGCATAACACTTAAATAATTTAGCACTATAGTCATAAGAATTAATAATCATTCAATATCAAAATCACATTCAAAATCAAAAACATTTGATTTTTCGATATATCAATAAGATTCTGTAATAAAATTACGCTGATAGCATAATATATTTTTGTAATGTTATCCTAAATATTATTGCAATATATCCAAATAAAATTATCCAAATACAAAGGAACCGTTATTTTTTTTTATTTTCCTGTCAGTTCTTTTTCCTCTTAATTTTCTACTTGAAAGACTCCTGGAAAATGATACGATGGTTTGTCTGAATGCGCTCACTAAATCTTTTTTTTTTTGCAGGTGTTCCATCTGACCCAGCACAAGTGCAACAACCAATTTTAGTTTGTACGGCGCACATTCATTGGGATCCCGAGTTCTGCGATGTAAAACTAATACAGACGATGATGCTGAGCAATGAATTACGTTCCATTTTGGACCAAGCTGGCCAGTCTTTCAGACCCGGCCACAAGCCTGACTCTTCCAACGTTCAACTGTTGCTTTGTGGCGACTTCAATTCTTTACCTGATTCTGGTAACGCACGTATTAATGATCTCATTTAAATTTTTCTTTAAGTTATCTATTTTGTTATGTATTGTAATAATCATACTAATGTATGTATGTTAACTGATAAAAACGAAACTAATAGTAGTAAATCATTGGCGCAGGTGTGATCGAGTTTCTTACATCCGGACGCGTGGCGGCCGATCATCGTGATTTTAAGGATTTAGCATATAAATCGTGTTTACAAAAGATCTCTGGCTGCGATAAACCCAACGAATTCACGCATTCTTTCAAGCTTGCATCCGCCTACAGTGAGGACATTATGCCCTACACCAACTACACGTAAGTATTATTATTTCTTATTATTTCTTTGTGCAATATTTTATATATGTGTATAGTATATACACACGAATATCTAACGCGTTTGTTTTGCACTTACAGATTCGAATTTAAAGGCATAATAGATTACATTTTCTATTCGAAACAAAGTATGGTGCCGCTGGGCCTCTTGGGTCCATTGAGCCCAGAATGGTTTAAAGAGCATAAAGTGGTAGGATGTCCTCATCCTCATGTTCCATCGGGTGAGTTTCATTTTATGTTTCACTTTTTATGTTTCATTTTTACTCACATTCCGTTAATGAAGGTAAGAATGGCACTAACATTTTGTTTTTTATTTTAGATCACTTTCCTCTGTTAGTGGAGTTAGAGATGACACCGACAGTAGGAACAAGCAACGGTTTGATCTCACGCAGGTAGCAGCCGCTGCGATCTAGGCCCAAGTAACCGTAAGAAGACGAAGAATTAATAACGAAAATAAAAAGGGGGGAAAAAAGGATTTGCATCACTTCTTCTCTACTTCTGGCTCTAGCAATATCACTCGCATTACTCTTACTATAATAGCGAATGTTACACACAAATACTCCATACATTGCCGCACATTCAATCAACAGCGATCGCTGTCGACGGGATACCGACGGGATACCGACGAACACAATTCTAACGACCAGGTGAAGGGAGCCGTGTTGTAATGCGTTTAGCTAGCCCATGTATAGTGTATTGCATTTTTAAGAACTATCTTACTCCCATGCCTAAAGATTATTGTAATCTCTCTATTTACCATCGTAATATGTGTAGATACCTATTTTCCTACAAAAAAGTAATGAAAATGAAAACGACGATATTCCGATCAAGAAGCCTCTGTGATATCGACATTTAACACAATTGGAACACATTTACACATTTATTAGTAAACTAGTAGTGGTGTACTAGAGAGAGAGAGAGAGAGAGAGAGAGAGAGAGAGAGAGAGAGAGAGAGAGAGAGAGAGAGAGAGACGAGACGTACGTACGTAACGTACGTACCTACGTACCTACCGTACTACGTACTACTACTACTACTACTACTACTACTACTACTACTACCGTACTAC
>NW_012130086.1:1116879-1125716 GCF_000143395.1 Atta cephalotes
AGAGAGAGAGAGAGAGACACATACCTTAAAGGGAATCTCCCTTCGCCCCTTCCTAAATGTCATTACAACATTCTCCAAGCCAACCTTTTGATAAGAATGCTGCCATCCACACAATGAGAAAAAAGAAAAAAATTGTATTTTTAAATGAAACGAAAACAAAAAAAGATATGAAATACATGCTATACTGGGCTGTGCGAAGTGATTGAAGTGATCGACTTAAAACAATTTCAATGCAAGTACAAATCTGTTCTTATTGGCCACGTATATATTGATATAATATGGTAATGTTATATAAGGAGAACAAGAAAACATATATAGATAATAATGTAGCGGGTGTATTTGTAAGTATGATATAATGTAATGATGTTCATCACACACGTCTGTCATAACATCAAGTGAGATCAGTTCAACATTCGCCCCGCACTTTAGGTATCCATTTGGGTCCGATTAATGTATATGTGCTCTGTATCACAATCTACTACTTGTTAATTCAGTTGCCACCGAGGAACACGAGAGAATTTTTTTTTTATATACAATCACGCGCGAACGTCTTCGCGTTCTTTCCACCACTGCATTTCTATTTGCATGATATCTTGCTTATCTTTAGTCGCAGCTACCAAAAAAAAGAATATGTAGGCTCTAATTATTTTAGTTATCGTAGAAAATATCTATTAGACAGTTTTTAACAATATTATATAAAATAGGCAATATTTTGAATACATGATTACAGTGCAAATGTACGTGCACATAACTTGCACGTTAAATATCTATTTCCGGATTTACCTCATTTGCAATTTTTATTTTTCATTAATTTATTTGATGCAAATGATTAAAACGTGCAATCTGTATTTACAACACTTTACACAGATATACACTGATTCGCTAAAAGTTTTATCGAAATAAGGAAGACTTTTTTATATTGCTGTATATAATCTATTCTTTAATTTTATCTCCTGCAGCAATAGTTAATTTCTAGATATTAGGCATGTAGATATAATTTTTCTCATGTACGTGTTGTAAATATGACGATGGGATTTTGCAATTAATACACAGCTTATTCTTTTCTTTAAAGAATACATAATTTGTAATAATTTAATATACGCATATATTAATATATTCTGTAATATTGTGTTACAGAATTCAATATCGTGCATTGTATATTATTTCATAATTTTGTTTTTCAAAATTGTTCATTAAGATGCAAAAATACTTAAATTTTTCGTATATAAATTGTACATGTGTGCAGATCTCATGAAATATTTTTTAAGTTTCTTTAATGTGCGATAAACAATGTAATTATAGTCGCATTGATTCAAGCAGGATAACAATTTACCAATGTGAACGACATTGAACACGATCGGAAAGATACGTAAGTTCATGACACAAATTATTATTAGGACCCGGACGTTCGTGTATGATCATGGAGTGCGCACGGAAAACCGCTGAATAAACGAGTGAATCGAATGTTTGCTAATGTGAGATAACGATATTTCGGCTTGCACACGACCTCAAAAATAAACAAGATGCGCAATGATTCTCCGCATGAATATTCGGGCCCTAATTATTCGTAAATATTTTATGAATATTGTAGTATAGTAAATTGATCTCGTTACATGGCACAATCGATGACTAAGAACGTAATAAATTTTCCATTTGAAAGAGTGAAGATTTTTAATTTATGCGTTAATTCGGGATTCCAACAACTGAATTACACAAGTAAAAGATTAGTTTATCAAAGACATGTGTGTAGTAAATGTTGTATAAAGTAGATAATTACGCTATAGTTTATAATTATCTCAATGAGAAAAGAGGCGGCATCTCTTTGGTATTTGTATATTTCTTCGTATTAAGCATGTGTTTTCACATGGCAAGCGAATGACGTGATGTATTAAAATCCATTGCCGGCTGCTCTGGGCCTAATTTTAAATCATCGGAATAAAGACGAATAGGTGAGAAGTGGCGGATTTTTCTCCGATAATAACGATGAAAATATCTGGAAAAATCTTATAATTTGTGCTATCTTATAAAAAGGAAAACGAACAAATATGATAATGATCATTTTTAACTCGCTCCTCTTTTAATATTATGATGTATCACGTAGCAAAAGAAAATTAGTACAATTCGTAATATCTCTTAACTAGTATATCGAATGTGGAAATGTATTTTGCAGCATGAAAGTACCTATGTTTCCTTCGCGATAAATGAAAAATCTTTCGTGGCGAATTTAATGATCACTAATGCAAATTCTTCGGATTAGAAACAAATTGCGATTTCTTTGCAAAAGAAATTTATTACCCTAACAGTTACAGGATACGACGTGAGAAGTGACGCGAAAAATCATAATTTTATCAACAGTATTTGAGATTGCATGGGTATTTTCATTGCTTCGTCCGTAAAGATCATTCTGTAATTGTCTCCTAATCTATTCTAGCAAAGAAAAAAGAAAACGGAAAAAAACAGTGATGTATACGTTGTATCAATTCACTATTCTATTCTTTTTAAATACGTGAATACGCGCGGATTGCGTTTTAGGATAAATATAACGATTAATTGTAATGCGAATGGGAAAACAAGCGCCGGAGACTTTGTTCGATCAGTTCGACGTCTCCGACGTGTAATAAAAAAATCTTTTACGTAAAAAGAAAAGGAAGAAGACGAAGATGATGAGGAACGGGAAAAACGTGCGGTTACGGCATATATACAGCGGCACATACTTTTGCTTTGTGAATAGGAAAGAGCGAAGCAAGTCGGGTAACACACAAACACACGTGCTCTCATGCATTTTTGGCTGTCGCGCGAAGCCGCCTACGCCATAGTATTTCAGATATATTAACTTTGGAGTAACGGAAGCTCTCGAGAAGATTAATGATTCAGATAATATATACTTTAACTTAAGTAACACGAACACTCGCGTAGTATTCGTCGAACGCGATGATTTTGCAGAAAGATAATTCTTAGCCGATCCTCTGAAATTAACATTTAATAACATCATAAGAAGAAACTAAAGAACTCGATTTCTTTTTTTCGTGAAAAAAAATCTCGTGACAAGTACAGTACATTTAGTTTAGTTTACAGTACATTTAGTACAATTAATTTGTACTTGAATAAGAAGGACGTCTATCTATAAAAATATGTAGATAGTAAACTAATTCTTTACACGATGTTGTAATGATGTTTACCAGAGATATTTAATTATATTTATCAGTTATCATCTTTTCAGAATCGATCATCAAAACTAATGTATCTGTAATCAATGAGTTTATTGAATCAATCATTGTGGAATTCGTGTTTTACAGATTATAATAATATCGCGCTACTCCGCCGTTTCTGAAATCATCGCCTTTTCAGAATGTTAATTGTTCAATATATGAAGAATAATTTTATCACGCACGATCGACACGCGAAAATCATTGCGAAAAGTGGAACGTTTAACTATGAATTTGAATCGCGAGAAAAATTTTACGCTATAACATTATCTTATAATTAGAATAACGTGTTCTCTTGTTTCTTCTGCAAGATATATATAGCAACATTTTAACGGAATTATCCGTATGTACTGTAACGAAGGTTTGATGAATCCTGATTGAATTTAGTTTTCTTCCCTCCCCAAAACAATGTCAGGTGTCAATCAAATTGTACATATGTTTTTATTAACATCATTCGCGAAAATTTTGTAGAATTTCATGAGCGTAATACTAATGATCCCGCTGACAAAGCTCTAGGATATACTGGAATAATGCGTGACGTAATGCGCGTATTATATAAAATAGACGTAATAGATCTATATATCTCAGAATAAAGTTCATTGTAATTGAATTATAAAATATCACAGCACGTTCAATTTATTTTAATACTTTCAAATAATTAAATAATTAGAAGATTAACGTAACAATATTTTTAATTGCTTTCCGTATAAATTAAATACAGTTTATTAATGTTTTAAATCATAAAATTTACCCACATTTTGCAATAGTATGATATTTCGTTTTAGTAATTTCAATAATAACATTGAAATTAAATTTGTTCGTAAATAATATATCATTTTGTTTTTTTGATAAAATTGATAATAGATAACGTCACTAGCGAAGAGTAAGATATTTATCTCTAAGCTTGACAATAAATGGATATAATTGTAGACTATTTTTTTATTATTTAACGGATCTTTCAATAAAAAATGCTTTATAGTGCTCTTAACTGTCGGTAATAGGCTGCTGGCCTATGTCATTTTATTATTTTATTAAAACATTACTTCAAATATTATTTATCACATAAGAAACGCTTGTACTATTTACTCTCTACTTTTATTTGCAACAGGAATTGTGATTTGTGTAGTCGTATATAATCTCGCAAAAGACAGTAATTTTACTTTCATCAATATTTTAACAATATCAAAAATTTTCATTCCATTCTACAAAGAGAAAATAAGGGTGCCAATCTCGGGAATATAATGCATTTTGAGACACTGTATCGGAAATTGCAATGGCGCATTTGCGAAGACACATGATAAAGTCCGTAGCTTCATAGTATTGTATTACATTTAAACTTTAAGAACCCAGATTCGACGAAACCGTCGATTTGACTTAGTACTATTGCTGATTCAAAATATTGAGCGAACAATAGCGATTAATAAGGATTCATCAAACTCAGTAGCGTAACATAATAGTAACATAATCTTTATCTATACATTATTAAAAAAGCAGTTAAATTGTGTTAAATCAAGCTAGTGGGGAAACACCATTTAAGCTTCTAAAAAATCTCAAATAATACATTACATGTTTCTCTGAATACATTAATTTTCAATATTCTGAGCTTCTACAGTAACGCGTTCAAATCTTAGTTCTCTCTTTTTTAGATATTACTTAATATTAAGTAGGTATTTTTACTTGAATCGATGTGTATAATGACTTTTCCAAAGTCTTGTACAATGTGAACGCTGTGTTCTATTGCTTTTGGAGTGTTTACCTATACTTTCGATATAATTAGGATTAGTGCCCGCGATTTTCTTCATAAATACACGGGCACATTACGTATAACGACTTATAAGAATATATATAAATACATAAAAAAGGACGCTGTACGCGTAATTTGACATAGAATAATACGTAATTGTCGATCTCGTAAATTCAATAGTTTTTGCTAACGTTTATCAAAATCAGTATCCTAAATAAATTCTTATATCTTTATTTTTAATTTCCGGTTATTAAAAATATATAATTATATGACTACAAATAATTCTGTCAATATTATTATATAATAACATATTATTATTACAAGTAATATATATAATAATATGATATTATTATATATATTTCTATTAGTAACAATATTGTAACAATTAAAAATATATAAAATATAATATACAATTATATATGTATATTATATATTTTATAAATTTCTTAATTATTATAAATAATAATATAATTAATATTATATTATAATTTCACATAGCTAATTATTATGAATGTCACTATTCAGTAGACATTATTTCTGATATCGAATATTACAGTATCCAATATTATTATTAAAATTATATTTAATTAAAACAAAAATAAGAAAGAACATACAGTCACATACGCAAGTTGTTATTCGTACAAGTCATATATTTAAAATTAAATTTCATGTAATTTTATTTTAAATATATGATTGTGCGAATAACAACTGTGTATGTGGCTGTATGCTCTTTTTTATTTTTGTTTTATGTTATCGAGCCATCTCTAATAACTTTATTTAAATTTTATTTATATTTAATTAATATCCGGAAATTTTTAGTGTATATTCTATTATTATATAAGCAATAAAATATGTATGGTCCTACACTAAATTTTACATTTTTTACTTAAAAATGCATTGAATTAGAAAGTTATTATTCTATAATAGTATTACGATATAGCGTCAAAATTTGACTTCCATAGTTAAGAATATTAAGTTCCTAGACAGCATACATCAAAAAGGCGACATAAGACGTCTTGCAGATGTCTTGAAGATATCTTTATGACATGATGTCTGAAGGACATCTTGATAACATCTTCAGGATGTCTTATGTCCGCATTTTGGACATATGTTCTCTGGGTATTAGAATATGAAAAAAAGGATAAGACGAGCACAGCACATTTCAGCCTGTACTTTTATAAAAAGAGCGATCAAAAAATTCGTAGATATTGGAACACTATTGTTGCGTCCATCATAAAAAATCAATTACATCTTTGCGCTTAAAAATTCGTGATGTCAATCAGGTTTCGTGTAAGTTCTCTCTTTTCCGGGAATTTACTATTCGTATAAAAAATTTCTCATCTATCAGAAGACTTATTACTTGATCCTCGTATGAAGTAAAGCTTTAATTGGCAAAAAAAACGATTATTATGTACATAAAAATATTTCGAATTAAATTCATATCGCGTTATTTTATAAGTTATATTGTAAATAATATATGTAATATGTTTAATTTATATGTAGTACGATAGTTACTTATAAAATAATGTATTAATTCGTTTTGTCGATGTACGTTTCCAGAATAATGTACGAGAAAGCGATTACGTCTTAAGCATATTTAATGTGAGATAGTTCTGTGATTACATCGTCACATTAACATTACATACGCACACTACACGGTCTTTTACACAATAACATTCAGTTAATTAATGATAATTATTTATAATAATTCGATTAATCATCTAACAGGACAAATATAAAGTGGATATCAAGTAATAGTATTCTTCTTTATCACAAACTTTCATATAGAATATTAATACTCAATGAGAAGCGAATAAGAGTACAAATGCAGCAGGAGAAAGCTACACGATCCTGATCGAACGCCGGATGAATACATAAGAGTTGTAAAGGCATGTAACGAAGGAAAGAGAATGTGGTCTCTAGTAGAAAAATATGTAACATTATACTATGTCACGTTTGAATGCTCTGTCTGCTCTTAAATATCCTTTTTAATTTTACTTGAGTAACCCTTTTGTGGTATGATGTATGATTTCTCTTCTATCATAAAGATGCAATGATTGTATATGGGCTGCGTTTGAGTCATGATCGAATGTAACGATTTATTATAAGTAATGCAAAATAAATGGATGACATGCAAGAAATAAAAGTAAAGTTTTTGCAACTTTTTTACTATACCTTTGCAAAAACAAATAGCGAACTGCGCAACACTAATTTTATTAATTAACACTAATTTATTTATTAATTCATTTAATTTAATTAATTTAATTAATTTATTTATTTTGTATAGATTTATATTTATATAATATATTTATATTTCTCAAATATGTATTATAATTACTGTAATTAATTGAACTTTGAATAACAAAATAAATTATAGTATAGTCACATCATATCATATTAAAAAATTGTGTTCACACAGAATCGATTATAAATATTGGGAATTATTATAAATTCTGGTTTATTAATAAAAATCTAATTTATTATATTTACATATATTTGAGTTTCTATATATATTTAAATATCATTTCTTTCTTATTATCAATTGTGACTAATTCCACTTTAATGGGACACTGAAGCCAATAACCCAGAAGTTCCTCGGTGTAGCCAGTTAAAAAATATATCTTGGAAGGTGCTATAATACGATTGACAATTCCAGCTATCCTAATAATATTGTGTTGTCGCTTAATAATAATTTCACTCGCAAATAAATTAGACCATGTTCCATACATAAATTGTCGAATAAACATATCTTCTAAAGCTGTCTCGGATGGTCTATTGCCATCCTTTATATTCGCTGAAAAAAATTAATGTACTTGCTATAAAATTACAAGGGACCAAAACATATATTTCTCATTAAAAAAGAAACATACAGGTGTTCCAAGAGTTCCAAGATTTTCTATGAGCGATGTAATGAGGCGGATTTGCCATTTCATATGTTAATGGTTTGTTTTTCTTGGTTGTGATTTTGTAGCGTCCGGATTGCACTTTACTGACTATTGTGCTTGTATGAAAATATCTTTGCATAAATGTTTGTTGCACAGCCGGTAATATCTAAGGACCAATAGTAGTAAAATGATTATTATTATTATACATGGTCTTTGTACAAATTTAGTTTTTCAAACAAAAATTTGATATTTGTACTGATGAAAAACTTAAAGAGAGGTTATCTCTTCAGAAAAATTCGTCAATTAGTTGACTACAACTACTTGTGGAGGTAAATCTTAATACATTTCTCATATGTTCCAGTAAAACCATGTTGCCACACAAATTTTTTACTTCAATTTTCGATTAATTTGTTACAAAATAATCTGCTTCGTTTATTCCAGTTTACTCCGATGTTACAATAACATAACTAACATAACTGATGTTAACATCACAATCAGCATTACCAACACCACCATCTAACATTCTGATCAACTCCGCCAGTCGCCACTACTGCCACTAGTAGATATCTAGTATGTTACCCATCAAAAATATTCATGGACATGGCTACATAAGTTAAGCTACATAGTTCACGTTCACGTTTTGTGTACGTAGAGATGCCTGCTAATGCTAAAATGGAGATTTTAAAAAATATATATATATTTTTCTAAATCTAAATATATATTTTGCTATACTTACTTATTATTAAAACATAATTGAAAGCATTAATAATTAAATTATAATACAATCACGATATATCATGTTAAAAATTATTATGCTGTGCAGAATCGATTATATAAATATTGAGAATTATTATTGTAAAATTTGATTTATGTAATAAAAATCAAATTTATTATATTTACATATTGATTTCTATACACACACACACACACACACACACACACACACACACACACACACACACACACTACGACGACGACGACGACGACGACACAGGAGGAGAG
>NW_012130086.1:1125736-1127249 GCF_000143395.1 Atta cephalotes
TACACTATATANATAATAAATTAAATTAATTATGTGTCGAGANANATATATAATAATATAGTATAATTAATTATTAATTAGTATTATATATATATATATAATAATAATAATTATTATTATTATATATATTATTATACTACACACACACACACACACACACACACACACACACACACACACACACACACCTAAATATTTTTTAAATTAGATATATATTTAGTGATTTTAGAGGTCTCTCCAAAAAACGTGAATATCCACTTTCTTTCTGGTACATACATATATACGATATATGATATATTCTATCTAGATACTCGATATCACAATTGACTTTTATATTCTAGAAATCAACTTGACATTGTAAAACAGCTGTTTTCGAGCTTTACACTCGACATACATCGATACATCGCTAACACAAATAATAGATCGTACATTAAAAAATATTAATAAAAAAGTGATTCTGAATTTATGAAATTAAATTTCATTTAATGCTTTTTTCACTACGAATTCAAGATTTTTTAGCATTTAGGAGAGATCCTAGCTTTATTTTCTCTCTTTCGCTCGCATTGAAGAAAACTATAATCCGGAAGGAAGCAGGATAAATTAACTGTACTATTACAACTCGTCTATCAGTCTTCACAAATAATCACTGTACAGTTTACAACTACAAGCGCGCGGCAATGCGGACAAGTTATATTCTTAAGATGGAATCTAGAACGAGGGAGATAAATCGGCGATTGGCTTTTGGTTTCATTCTTCGTGAGGAACAAGTACTTCTTCGACATTTTTCCCTCTTAATGGCTTAGGCGATTTCACAAAGTAACAAAGAATCCCATCCCTCGCTCGTTCCTTCCTACCTTTATTCGCCTCCCGAAATAATGCTGCAGTGAAACACTGAGTCGGCTGGAGAACAGACAGGATGAGAAACTGCATAGCTGCGATTGTCAGATCATTCCTCGAGCGCAGGGACGCATCTAAAAAATACAATATGAAAGATCATTACTATAAGGATTAAATATTCTTCGTAAATATACTTACAAAAATTCCCGCCATAATGATGAAGAAAAGTCGACGACTTTGATAAATATTAAATATATAATAATAAGATACACGTGTAAATTAATTATTTAGTTGCATAACACGTGAATATGCATGTTGAAAATTATATTAGAATAAGAAGCGCATGCTTTAAGAGATTTCGGGGAGATTTTGTTCATATTTACTGAAATAAATTTCGAAAGAAAGGATTCATTGGCGTCTATAGCCTCCCCTTGAGAACCTTCAACAGGCGCATGTGCGTATCGCGAACAGCAGGTAGTTGCACGCGTGCCAGAAGATGAGGAGAGGATGGAGAGAGAGAGAGAGAGAGAGTGGAGAGAGAGAGAGAGAGGAGGAGAGAGAGAGAGAGAGAGAGAGAGAGAGAGAGAGAGAGAGAGAGAGAGAGAGAGAGAGAGAGAGAGAGAGAGAGAGAGAGAGAGAGAGTAGAGAGGAGGAGTAGAGGTAAGGTAAGGGAGAG
>NW_012130086.1:1127372-1149341 GCF_000143395.1 Atta cephalotes
GNNGACGAGCGACGTCGAGTCGACGTACGTACGTACGTACGAGAGAGAGAGAGAGAGAGAGAGAGAGAGAGAGAGAGAGAGAGAGAGAGAGAGAGGGAAGCTTGAAGGGAAAAGTGGGCGGCATTGCGTGGTAGAAAGAGAGAGAAAGACAGAATACTGTGATCTTATACGAAGAGCGATGAGGAAAGAAAACTAGAGTGGAAACATGAAATATTGTGCTGAGAATGGGGACCGAAGATGCACATACAATTCTAGGATAACCCTAAGATAACGATATTCGTTATTGATATTTTTCATCCAAGATATGATATATGTGCGAGTATGTGAGAATTTTGTAGAATTTATTAGCACTTTTGTGAAACACATTTTAGTTTTGAAACAACTATTTTACTATTTAATTCTTAAGTCTTTAAAATAAAGAAGAGAAAGGAAATGGAGTTTACTAATTAATATACATTACGACTAGTACACATGACATATATAATTCATCTTTTCTTTTTTTCTATTCTTGATAATTAAATTATTTTTATTTGATTCTGCTGCGTAAAAATAGCTTCGATGATTTGTGAATGAAATGAAAAATATGTATCATATTTCAATAAAAAGAGAAACGATTTTTAACGACCGCGATCGTTGAACGTTGAAAATAGATATTGTTAGCTTTAATAACTGTAGTTGTTTCGCGTTGACTTAAGTAAGATAGAACGATATAAGTTAATTCATCATCATTAACACAAGGCGATCACTCTGATAAAATTGCTCACGTAATGTCCTAAAGACGAGCTGTCACGCTACTGCGTACGAGGACATAAAAAAATATATCACGAAACCTTTCAATATTATATTTAATGTTAGACACATTTAATTATTATGTGTAAATAAAACAGAAATTTTTAATTTTTTACTTACACAGAAAGGTAAATAATATATAAGATTACTTCACTATAAAATATCGAGAACTTAGTTAAGTAGAAAGTACTAGAGTAGAAAAAGAGATATAATTATTAAAACATACAAATTCATAATAAATCAATGAAGAACAGAAATGCATAAAAAATGTATAAAAAATGGACAATTATAAGCAGCACAAAGAAGATTTTTGTGCCATCTGGTCTCAATCGGATTGCAAACTCAGTGTTTATATACTCGGAGATTGTAAAAATGACGCAAGAAAAACAAAACAGTTCAAAATCGCGAAGAAGCGCATCGTGTAAATGCGCAAAAGGGCATTAATGGAGACCTTAAAAATGGGAGAAAGAACATCAAACGATAAAGAGAGCGGAAGAGATGCGTGAGGGAGAAGAAGAGTAAAGAGATGGAATGAGAAAGGAAAAACAACGAAGGATATAATCGGGAGGGAAAAGTAAGGAGAGAAAGGAGCAGAAGGCCATCGAGTGACAGGAAAGGACAAGAGAAATAGAGGAAATGAGACGGAATATAAGGGAGACAACAGGATCGGCTCTCTTCTTTCTTTTGAAAGCAGATATTTTTATCAAACAGGTTTTTTTTTCATATTTTAATGCTTCAATCTGTTTTATGGATTTAAAACAGATATTTTATTTTATTACGATATTTACGATTTGAGTGTGAAGGAATTTTCATCGACAAAATATTACGTATTTACTATCCAATAAATTATTGCGAATGTTGTTTCAATAAAAAAAAAATTGCTGCACAATCATTATTATATTTTTGTATTTTCAATTTCTAAATTTATTAGAAATTTATTACCTAAGTTATAAACTTACTTTTAATTTCTCACGTTGACAAAATAACGAATGAATACAAATGAAATAAATTTAATTTTTAAATACCTTCTTTTAATATCATTTGTATGTACCTACCATATTTGCAAACCAAAGTAGGCTTTGTAACAAAGTCAAACACGTGCTTTTTCCATAAACATCTAGTGACGGCCCTGGGAGATGGAGCGATGTATAGAGAGGGGCGACTGTTGGGTAGGGGAAGGGTGGCGAACCGAGTGGGGGGTCAATCGCACGGAGGAGAATCGCGATAGGAAGAAGGAAAGAGAGAGAGGAACCGACGAGATCGTCCGAAGGTGGGAGCGCGAGGTGTCCAAGCGACGGAGGAGAAGCAGATGTCCAAAGGGAGGGGGATGACGCATGGGGGTGGCGGAGCGCGCAATGTGCAGTGCGGGGGCAGGCGGTGGTCACGACTTGCTGGTAGTCTCGTTGATCCGGCTGCGAACAGTACGCGCCGTGACGTGACAATGGCGGTAGTTGTAATTGCGGTACGGTGCAATACTATGATCAGCTGATCAACCGAAGAGTCTCTGAGAGAAAAGAGTTAGAGAAAAAAAATCGCGAGATCGAGAGCGAGAGAAAGAGCGTGTGGGCGCTTCTTAAAGAGGCAGATTTCCGACGGAGAAAAATAGGCCGAAAGAGTGTTTGCCTTATCGCAAACCATCGCAAACCACTTCGCTTAGTCATGTCGTCGCTCTCGTGATCGGGCTCGAAGGTGTTCTGTTCTCCCCCGGTTGTATGTGAATTATACAGTGTACCGCCCCGGCGCTCTCCCCGCTACCCCCTCCCCCACCGTCCACCACCCCGTTCGTCGCACGCGTGTACATCCGCTCGGTGTGTTGTGTCTGTGTGGCACGTATGCGTGGGGTTCACACGACCGGTAGATAAATGTCTCTCAGTCATGCCCGCCGTGCGGAAGTACCGAAGGGATACCAGCGAGGTGAGCTGCTGCCTCAAGTACGTGATCTTTGGATTTAACGTCATGTTCTGGGTGAGTACCGCGCGAGAGTCGCAACATTCACTTTAGTCGGGACCTACGAGATTTCGGATGTCACCTTGCCGGAGACGATGATCCGTCATCCCCGAGACAAAAAAAATTTGCATGTCTCATCACTGAAAACTCTCAGATAGCAAGTTAGAACTTCGCAAGGCACATAGCTTCATCAGCCATTTAAAACTGAAGAAACTTTGAGTTTTAACCCTAAAGAAATTCTAGTCATTACTTCCAGATCTTTCGAACTTTTCTCGATGTTACGAACCCGTTGCCCGCAGGCAGATTCCGGATGTTACATCCGGACACATCTCGAACATTACTGCCGAGGGATATATTTGAATATCGTCTTTGAAAAAAAATTGGAGAATATTGTCTTTCATATTACGAAACGATATTATCTTCAATGAAATCTGATAAGACAATTTTGAGATAAAATCTTGTTAGCTTAAAGAAATCATTCATGATATTTTGGACGTTACCTTCTAGAAATTATCAAACATTAATTTTAAAAAAGATTATAATTTCATTAAGAAAATGGCATAGAGCCAGAAATACGATTTAATAGTTGTAAACAGTTCAGTAAACATAGTAGTTTCTGTAATGGAGTTCCTTTTAATTTATACAGGCTTCGCGCTTTACAAAGTCATTGTTAATTTTCTGTGTGCTTGTGTGAAAAGTGTAACACGAGCGAACAATATATGTTTTCAAGATGGAGTAAAATTTGCGTTACTTTCCGCTCGTTTCCCTTTTGTTTGCATCGCAATGAGAGTTTACTGTCGCGTTGCATGCGAGCCCTTTTTCACGTCCAAATGAAGTGTATCGCGTTGTTTGTTAAATGACGCTCATATATTGTTTGAAAATGTTTATGGATCATGGCTACACACTATATACACATTCAAGGATAAGATATAGACTTGTCCTGTGGAAGCACATTTGCGAAATCTTGACTAAAATACTTGACTAAATTGACTTGTCTCTTGATTCTCACTATGCGTCGTCGTCTTTTGTGCTTTCTTATCTTAATGATGTTAAATGGCAAAGTCAGTGACGCGTGAAGCACTCGTTTCATTCCTCCGTCCCTTCGTAAAGAATCTTTTCCTTTTCACAATAGAATCTCACTAGAATGCGATTACATCTGTCACGTCAGTCGAAGAGTTTCTACGTAAAACACTATTGGACAGTTAAACAGATATCAATTATTGTGTCTTACAAGCTCTTGTTATTATCAACAGATACCTATAAGAAACGTAATTTTTATCACGTTAAGTTATTAGTCAACTTTTATATCCGATATATAGATATAAAGATCAAATCTGAAATTGAAGTATTACTAGAATCGATTGATAATTTACGGTTTGTCCTTATTGTTAATGAACGAAACTCAATATTGAAATAAATCCTTTTGTAACAAAACTAAATTAAATTTAGTTATATCTTAAATTACAATTAAATTACAATTAGTTATATCTTAAATTACAAATTACGCAACTGTTTAGTGTTCAACAAAACTGTTTTATTAGTCAGAGTAAACTTGTGTTAAATTAATAAATACTAATTAGACTTAATTAAATTTGTAATTTAAAATATTATATAGATTTATTAGATCTAATTAGTACTTACAAATTTATCCTGATCATGACAAATCCGTTTTTTTTTTTAAACGCTCAATAGTTGTTTGCTCAATCTTTGATTCGAAATACAAACATAACTCTTTGTATCTCAACGTAAAATGATGCCACAATTAGTGAATCACTGTTAAACACGAAGTGTAAATATGGGATTTTGGACATTGTTCGAATTTACCGTGAAGCTTTTGGGTAAAAGCGAAACGATGCTTCAGAGAATCGATTTTTTTTTTCAATGGTGATAAACTTGTTTGTCGGCAGGGAGATTTGCGGGTCGCGATGTTGCATTTTTGCAGGGAAAACGCCGCGGACGACCCGCAATGCAGCTCGCGCGCGCCGCGAGGTGTCCCAATTGCGAGAACCGCGACGGCGCTCTGTAACGGTGCACGTGTACGTTACGGTCTGCATATTGTTCCAACGAGCGCGGTGTGCATTAATTACAAAAGGTACAAGGAGAATTTGTCTCGGTTCAACAAAGAGATTCGAAAACTTAAAAAAACATAAAAAAAGGTTTTCATTCTCTTTTTTTTCCTTCTTCATTTATTGCGATTTTAGTTGAAATCTACTTTTTGCTATCGCGTCGTAACAACGCAATTCAACATATTCGGATTGTTCTTGATTTGTCCATTTGCAACTATTAATCTTTTGAGTGGTACAAACGTATATTTACATTTTCAAGTCGAGTGAAGCACTATTAATGGTATTTCTATTTCATATTATATATTTCTAGTTTTAGTTAAACCTATTTACTCGTATAATTGCTTGTATTATTTATAATTATTATTATAATTTATCATTATTAAAGAAACTTACAGAGACGTCAAAAATTACTTAAAAGATTAAAATCGGAGGAACAACGAATAAAGCAACATCTACAATGAGATTTAAAGACGTAAAACTAAACTTTGAGCCAACCGTAAAGAATTGACTCATAGTAGAATGTGGAGGAGAATCGACTATGATAGATCAATTTCTCACGGCTTAAAGCTTAAGTTTTACGCCTTACAATCTCGTTATAGACGTCTTTAAAAACGCGAATGATTTTTTCGCAGAAAAAATGCGTGAATCGATGCATATTGATGGCACATGACGTCCTTATACTTAAAGGGGATGGTGATATGAGTCGATTTCTCGTCAAACAGATTCAAGATTCCTTTTGCGGGATACCGTTTGCGCTCGTCCTCTTTTGATTTAGGTTTCATTTGATCGAACGGCTGTCACCCCTGCCGGTGGATAACGCGATCGCAACGGACAGTCGCGATAGATCAACAATAATCGCAAGCGCGGCGGCCACGTGCTGTTTGCACAAATCGTAATTTTATTTCACATACGCGCGTTACAACACAGAAGATCCGCGCGACGCGCATTACCACGTTTGCGAATTGATTTACGTGCCGTAAAATAGTCTCGAGCCCGTCGCTTGGATTTCCGGAGCAAATTCTATTTCTCGACGAGACTTGCGTAAACCTTATTATATCGCTTTTGACGAGACGCGAGATTTAAGATCTTCCTCGATATAGAGCCAACTTATCATACTTAATGAAGAGCTATCAATAATTCTACAGTCAAAGAATGGACTTTGCATGAATTAGTATAATAATTATCATAATAAAATTGAAAAATTAACAAAATCATAAATAAAATTGTTTAAATCCGACGTCGATTAACAGCGAATAAATGGAACACTGCTTGTGCTCTGCGATACCGAATAATGAAAAATGCATACGAGTCCCACCAAATAGACTGTTCTTGGACTGGTTGAAATAACCACACGGTAATGAACTCTGTGCGAGCTTATTTCACCGGGACGGATTAAAGGTGTTATTGATTTTCTGCAGCCAAGCGGCTGGCTCGGTTCGGGGTTTTCACGAAATGTAGCACTGGCCTAGTGATATGTGGGAAGTTCTTCCTGCCAGGCACTCCGCGTAATTAAGTAGCGGTCGTGCCACGAAAGACTACGTTCATCTGAGATCCATTTCACGATTTACAAACGAAAATAAAAAAAATACTTAATATTAATTGCAATCGTAGCAATTTATTTTTATACTTGATATATTTTAATGGATTGAATTGGAAATGAAAAACGGAGTGTGTAAAAATAGCTAGCGTCTATAGAAAAGAAATAGAGACCCTATTAAACGAAAAATTTAATATTTAAATCAATAAATTCAAAATAAATCTTAATTTAAATAATAGATTTATGTTTTCAAATCATTGCAATATTAAATAGTTACATATTTATTGATTATCGTACAATATAATCGCAAGTAATAATTAATTATTCTTTTTTTTAATAAAAAATTGCACATTGTTCAATTTATCTATTATATATATAATATTCTTTAATCGAGTCAATAATCAATTATCCATTTATCGAAATTTTCATATATACAGATTTTATAATATAATAATAAAATAAAACACAATATTTTTATTCACAAGAAAAGTGCTACAATTAAGCTACGCAAATTATATACCATATATTGAGCGAACGCGTGAAAATCTGCGAAATCGGTTAATCAAGATTCTCGACTCGCTCTGAGCTAATAAAAGTTGCAACTTTGGTAGTACGATCCTGACACTCTTTCGGCGAACTACAGATATTTGTCTGGGCCCTAAGTTTTGTAGTTCAGAAGTCGCGACGAGTTAACCCGGGGACTACCAGTGTTTCTCGTAGTCCGTCTCTATCTACAATGTGAAATATGTGAGAGAGAGAGAGAGAGAGAGAGAGACTGTGTGTATTTTAGAAGAAAAAGGAAAAAGAGAGAGAAGGAAAACTTTGAGGGAAACGCGCGTTTCGCACAACGCCAGACTCGTAAAATTTTTACGCGTCGCTGAAAAATAATAACGACCGTCGCGCAAATAATTTCATCCTGCAGAGTTCTTCCTCCGCGATAGGTGGAATGGTTTTTCTCGCGCGAGCGGAAACCCGAGCCGCTCTGTTCGTAAAGCTGGCGCGCGGAAAATGAAATACCGCGCGAAGCATTTATGGCTTGTCGGACGAGCGCACCTCCAAGATCGTCGTTCGCAATCCCGTAACAAACTCATAATGCAATTTTCCGCGCACTCGCCCGCCTTTTTCGCTCTTTGAGTTGTGAAAGAAAAAAAAAATAGAATACTCCTTCTGCATTTACTTTCCTCTTCGCGATTTTAATCGCTAGTTATCGATCGATACTTCCGTTTCGATTGCTATTTGTATCTCTAATTGATAATATCGTCGCGATATCGTACTGATGCAGTCATTGCGCTTATCGTGCTTGCACAGCTGGTCCAGTTCCGTTGCAATCTGTTTGAATTAACAACAACCGCTTCAATGGTTAGTTTGGACATTTGTTTTCGAGTAAATACGTGGAGAAACAAATTATATTTCTCTCGTTTATTCTTCATATTTTGTTCGGGAAATGAAAATAAACCGTGCAAGCGACAGATTATTGAAATATGCGCGCTATGTATTTATCACATTTCGCTTAAAAAATAGAGATAGTCCGCCTGAATAACAGATTGAAAAATATGAGTTACCTGTTTTTATGATTTTTTGATGTTATTTTATGATTTTTCGACTCTAAATGAGATTTACGGTTTAAAAATTATACGAAAAGGAATGGCTTTTTTAGTCGGATCCCTTGGCCAAAATTGGATCAATTCTGAAAATTTATTTCGTCTGTAACTTTTTTAAATCTGAATTTCAATATTAAAATATTTAATAAAGAAGCATTGAAAAACATCCGAATCGGAATTAACGAATCCACAGATATAGTTTATCGGACACTTCATAAACGTAAAAACGTCCGAGTCTTCGCGGGCAGCCACGTTCTCGTATTCGACTAAAAAGGAAGCCCGCTACGGATCGGCATATTTTACGAGCCGAATCCGTTCACCGCGCTTTCTGCATGGCTGCCCTCGAACAGATGATTGGCCTTGCCGGCTGATGATGACTCCAAGCCGGCACTCTCCTGCTTTACACGTCACTCTCGTGCGTGTGAACGGCCGCGAGCGTGCGTGTCCTGCGTGATTCCCGAGGTGGCCGATCACACGAAATGATACGCCGATACTGCTCTTCGCGAAAACGTCAGTCTGTCGTCCTTGTGTGGTATTATATTCCTTGGCAGAAATTTATGCGCAATAACATTTGCACTTTTTGCGCATAATTACTAAGATATATAACGTTATATTATAAATTTCGATGCAAATCCAACATATTTTAAAGAGTAAAAGAAAGTAAATTTATACATTCAAAACCAGTCTCTGAATATTTATACATTATTTTACAATCAGAATTTTATAAAATTTATAGGAAGCAGATTGAACTAAAAATGTAAACTATATGTAATTTGAAAGTGACGTTGTATAATGTAGCAATTACATTGTAATAAAATAAAGACACATTTCTTAATATCGAGAATCCATATCTATGCTATTTTTTATAAAGTAACTTTGAACGATCTTATTCATATCTATTATTTGTACAAGATTCCGTTTGAATGAATTCATTCATCACTTGTTTCTTTAGTTTGCCTGATCTCTTTTAATGTGAGTTCACGATTCATCCAATCTTTCCTTAGAAAAATAACTTTTTCGAAGACTTATATCTTCTCAATTTCACAGTTAAAGAAATAACGAAATGATTTTATTTCTCCAAAAGTATTCCAAAACTAATGATTCTATCATGCGATACACTTTTAGGCGCTGAGCTCTCGGAGAATAATCTCTCCGAGAATTCCCTAGATCCGTCCCTGCCAACTTCCTCCCTTCACCCGCGACCCTCACTGCCGTCCTGTATTGCCATCGGCAGCGTTTGAGGAATCTCATTACAAAAGTTGCTCGTACAACCGGTTTCTAACCAGTGCAACCGGCCACCATGCCACGGAGATTCGCGGAGAGAGATTCTGGATGCGACTCCTCATTCGATACATCCTTTACCTGCCAGGATGTACGAACTTCCGGTAATGGCGGACGAGTAGAGGACGTGTGCACGTAGAGTTTCCACGGGGATTCGTTTGGAATGACGAGCGTCGTCATTCCATGACGTGATCAAAGCGATACTCGTCGATTCGCTCCGGGCTCTTTGCGGTTGAGAGTGACAATGTGAAGTGGTTTCAACTCATTCCGCGGCGATTTAAACGCGATGGACGTGGACTTTTTATCTATCCTATGATTTCTTTTTGCCTATCCGACAATTCTAACAAAATTTCAACTTGTGAAATACGTCGATGTCTTCGTTAGAGTAAAATTTTGTCAACTCGTCAAATGGATCGACAGGTCAATTATCTTAATTGTTTAAGAACTATCGGGACAAACTGCATGCTTTTTTTTTCTTCAGAAAAATAACTTCTGCCACTAACTCGGCGGCATGTCTCCTATATATAGTAGATATATTATAACGTCCGTTGTAAATTAATTTTTCGAAGCGTTAAGATATGATAGAGAAATATAATTTCCTCACGGTACACTTCATGTCTACGGCAACGTAATCGCGACAGGAGATTCACCGTGCGGGAAAACTATATCAACAAGCGTGTGCGAAAGACGTCGTTAAAGTAGTTTTGCCTCCGTCGGCCGATGCTTGAATAGAATCGCGGCACATACTTTCGCGTGCACCGCGGTCCTTTACAAAATTCTCTCTCTTTCGAGGGGAGAATTTTGAGATAACTTCTTTCCCCGATATTTCTCAAGTCGTTGCGCCGTGTGCAACCGCGGAAGCGGAAGTCGTCTCGTTATTCGCGGCGCAGACTGTATTAAACCCAACAAACGACGCCGCAGGGAATCCTCTTTATGAATAAAATAAAAAAATTGTACGACGCTACAGCGATCATCAATAGGGAATGTAAATCTTTTTTATATTAATAAAAATGTATATATGTATACATTTATATATAAGTGTAAAAAACATTTTTGTGATAGAAATCATCCACTCAGGTTTTTGTTAAAATTTTTTGTCGAATTTTTAGTATATCTGAATGTTAATTTAACATAATGTGATTGTGTATTTGAATATTTCATATTAAATTAATATTCAACATTTTTTAGAGTTAAAATAATACAATTAATGAGTAAGTGAATAAGTAACATAAAAATAATGTTATTTGAAGCGTAAATTCTAAGATAAATGAATAAAATGTGTTAATATTATAGACGTTAAATTTATTCAAACGTGTTAATTTAATAGTATTAATTTTGATGAAGAAATATGATTACTGTGTCAGTATTACATTTTTTGATGTCATCAATTTTTTACGTAATATTTTACATAATACATTCTAACATTTTAATCTTGTGTTAAATTAATCCAAAAATAAATAGATCGTTTAGATATGTGAAATGTGTTGAATTTAACACAAATTTTTCAATTGTATACATATGTATATATATATATATATATATATATATATATATATATATGTGTATAAATGAAATACGTTCTACATTACGCATGATGCGTATGATGTATATTTTATTCGTGTTCATCGAATGTTAAACAAGGAGAATGATATATCATACGCATCATACATAAAACGAAACGCACTTATAATCATCTGCAAGGCATATTTGAATTACATTATAGTTATCAACAATTCTATTTTGCTCTTTAGAACTAATTGAGCGAAACTGAATCTCCAGTTAATACGATAAACAAATCAAATTATTGTTTGGCTGCACATAACGAACAACAAGGAGCATAAATATATTAATATCGATATTAGTAACAGCTATGAATCCACATATATGTCTGATGAATTAATTAAACGCTCATAATTAAATTAATTAATGAAAAGATAAATGTTTCCGCGACATTTGATTGTAATATGTGTTTTATTTATCTTTTAGCTAGAATAACCACATTATTTGCACGCAATTAAGATAACGCAAACAAGGGAAGGATTAAAAAGAGAGAGATATTTTTATGATTGATATATCATAATAATGAATTGCTCATGATTCTCAATATTTAAATGTTTAAAGGAAATGGTAGAAATAATAAATATCTGTCATAATTTAGCTGCGGTTGCGCGAAATCATAATTGAACTAAAATCAGCAAAATCTCGTATCGATTGTAATCTGATTCGGGTGGTTGATATCGAGAATTTTATACCGACAGAATCGCATTAAGGAGCTGCGACCTGCGACTGAACTTTGGAAGACAAAGGACGAATTTCGGGTATTTGGAGCGAACGAGCGGCCGCTGACGTCGGAGATGCGCGGCTGAGAAGTCTTCTGGGAGGCAGCGGGGAACAAGATAATGGCATTCTAAGGGATGCGCGGTGGATGCGTTGAAACGGAACGTGGCGGTGGTAGTGTTCGCGCATTCTGCCGGAATCGCGAACATCAAAGGCCACACCGGTCGCGCAGTAACACAAAGGTGCACATACGACCACATCGCGGAATTCGGAATAGTTCGTGGTATAGACCGAATGCAAAGCGACTGTGCTCCCTCTCTTCCCCTCTCCCCCGTCTCTCTCTCTTTCTCTCTAGCTCTCCCTCCTCCCCTCTCTCTCTCTCTTTCTCTTTCTTTTTATCTCTTTCTCGTCCCATCTCGGAATTTATGTTAATGTCAAGCGAAGATAGCCTCAAAGCAAGAGTCCGCGAAAACGATAGGATGCAATTGGGCTACTTTCATTCCGCATCGATAAAATTGTATCTACTGACTGTCTACAAAGGAAGATTGCAAAAAGATGCGCAAAAGTATTGCACTGTATCTGTTTCTTTTTTAAAATTTTGATATAACATTCATTGATTGATTTACAAATGAGTTAATCAAAATGTATATAAGTAAATAATTCATTTTGCAGCTGACTAGTCTGAATAAAAACTCGTAAAATACAAAAATTTATCTCACTTATTATTACGATAATCTGCGCATCTTTTATATTCTAATAATATAGAATATTAATAATATATTATATATAGAATATTATATATAGAATTATATATATTTTTTAAATTAATCTTACATAAAAATAATAAGAACAAGGCGCGAAAGCCACAATGGCACAAAAACTATGAAAGACCGCACAATAATTATCTCTGGTGCAACTTTGACAAAAAATGCACCGAAGTTACAATCTGCAAAATACAGGGAAAGAGAGGGAGGGAGAGAAAGAATGCTTAACAAGCGGCTACTCGGAGAACAATTTTAAGAATTAAACTTCTCGTTGGTACTCCGCCAACCTCCGTAATTCTCCAAGGAGAAGGGAGGAAGGAAAAGCAACTCTTTGTAATCTTATCTCACCGGTGTAACGCGAGCGGTGCGTTACACCGCTGACGCGACGCCGAGATTATTAAAACGAACTCCCAGATTTTAACTCTCTGCCAGGTCGGCGATCCGGGACCGCCGTTACTTACTGAAGTTCGATGAGAACTTTAACAGGTACGAGCCCTCCGGCATATCGCCATCAGCTTTTACACGAGTACTTTTCTCTCATAAACAGCTCGATTTTCATCGGCGTACAGCAAGTAATTAATTGCTAATTGAACTGTCGATCGAGAGCATGTCATATACGTGCATAAGAATGTTGTTCTGCCCAAGTGTTGTCTCAGAAATGCAGAGTCTTTTTTTTTATAGCAATAATTAAGCGATTAAGCCGAAATCGGGTATTTACTTATTGAAAAAAATTTTAAACTTCTTTTAACAGATTTAAACTTGTTCTAAAATCCTAATGCACAACAAATAAATAATTAATAATTACATAATTTCGAAACTGTAAGAAATAAATATAAATATCCTCTAACATCGTTTATTTTTTAAAGTCGGCAAAAAAATGTTTTAAATATCTTTTTTATTCTTTTAGCAACAGATTTAATATAAATCAATTTATAAAAAATAATTTCAAATATGATCAAATACTATCTTGTATTTTTTTCATCGAGAATCTATAAAAATCCGTGTAAATCCGTGTAAATCCGTCTCCAAATTGTAAATACTGCAACCGCTACATTGCCAGTCCACGTCGACCAATCTACGCATAAAACGTTACTCGTCTATTTTGAAATAAAAAGATGCAGAAAGAAAATACGCTCGATTCCAGCGGCAACAATATTCAGTGGGACTGTATTACATGCAACTCGGAGTTGCGGCCGATCGTAGCGGAACCGACGTTAAAAGCTTTCAATTACTGACGACTAACTGCGCCAGCGGACTTTATACCGATCGTTACGCCGATTACGCTCGACGATAATACTTTTTATCATACGCGAGCGAGCATACATAGCCATGGTCTCCGCCGTGCAGTATAATTTGGCGAAAGCATAAATGCCGCGTTAATAGCGTGCACAATGGTTTACACGCATTTGCAATGTATATTCTTGAGTCTCTCTCAGTTTCAACGCGCGATAGCTCGTAAAGTTCATGACTGACGATATCGACGACGGTACCATATCTACCCTTCAGAAATATATATGCAAACGTAATTTCTATTTTTAAAAGTACTCGTCCATGTGGAATTTGCGTTCTTTTTATTGCTATTCCGCTGATCGCAAACCCATTCCTGGCTACATCTCACTTTTTATTCACGAATCCTACCCTGATTTTCAATTTTGAGTAAAATAGTGATCGGCAGTTGTGCAATATGGTATACGCAACTGTTCAAAATAATGTTAAAAATATTCAGAACGTCGGAAAGTTATTCATCGCCTTACAACCTTACGGAATTCAAAGCACAGCGAAGGACAGCGGAAGTCGTGCTTGATATTCTCTCACGTCCTCACGTATATCATCGACATCCATCGCGCGGGATAATGAGAGGTACTAATTAACAACGCAAATAAAGACCGTATGCATACGTTGGTGTATGCGGATCGAGGTCTGCAACACGACTCAAATGAATGTTACATCGAGACAAGGAGTAACGCCGATTCGCTTTCTAATCATTACATAACCCGATATTAGAAGCCCGATGTAGTTACGATATGGTTACCTTGCGATCTACGTGTATGACATACGCTTATGCAAATCGCGAAATTCATTGTCGGAGATGAGATTTAATTATAATTATTTAATTATAGTTGTTTTTTTTATAATTGTTTAATTATAATAGTTTTAATTGTAATTATAAATAAAATAAATTAAAAATCATTAAAACGCATTTAATCTCTTATCACAGATTCTCCTGTAAAATTTATAATTTAATTGTCGCGTTTTGTACAACAAAAAGTATTATGATTTAATAGAGATACG
Source organism: Atta cephalotes (assembly GCF_000143395.1). Lineage (NCBI taxonomy): Eukaryota > Metazoa > Arthropoda > Insecta > Hymenoptera > Formicidae > Atta > Atta cephalotes. The sequence goes on from NW_012130086.1 coordinate 1,141,927, forward strand.
TATAACATATAAAACCGAGTGCTTTCCAATTTATTCGTAAATATAATAAATTTAATTCGCGCAATGCAATTAAATAACTCAAACGATCGAGGGATTCGTGCAAATGGCGATGTCGACAGACGTACTCGTGTTTCTTCTCAAAAGAGAGAGAAATGATTCGTTTCCTGTCGCGTTCATACGCGTATTTTCATTCGATTTATCGTGGGGAGAATGACGCCGCTTGATCATCTCCGCCGGTCGGTCAATTTGCGTCTCTATTAACGCCTTCCGGCTAAATAACGAGCCGAAGTGACGTTAGTTTGCGCGCGCGTGAATTAACGGCGATGTTACAGAAAGTATATCTCGCCCAAAACGCAGTATCCAAAACATCGCGATAATTATATCCGTACTGGGACCCGATAATGCACGAATTATTATATTCACTGTGAACACTTGCATTGTGTACATTGCTGCCGATCGCGCAACTAATTACGGCTGGGTAACTATTAATTTCCAATCGACGTTGAGGGCCGTCACCGTCGAGAAATTAGCGGCGTCGCTAATTGATCACGTGGAGATGCGTTATCTCTGCGTTAATTATTAAACTGCATCGTTAATCATGGAGATTATTCGTAGCGTTTGTATTATTTATGACAAAATGAAAGCAGATTAGAAATTTTTACGTAGTCTTCCCCTAATATTAATAAACTTTAACGTGTGTGTGCGTGCGCGCGCGCGCGCATGTGTGTGTGTGTGTGTGTGTGTGTAGTAATCGACGAAAATCTATTATTAATTAATTTACAAACATATATATATATATATATATATATATATATATATAGGTTTTTTAATATAATTGTCTTGAAAATATTCCAACTCTTGATGATTATTAATAATGATTTTCGCGATTCATTATTTAATCATGTGGTGAATCTGTGTATGCATGTTTGACTTATGCATTATATGTACCGTACAACCCTGCGATATTCTATTGAATCGCGACGAATCGCACGAAGAGCCCAGGGCATTTCGGAATACGTTTCATATTAACTCCCCTCATTAATATTCTCTGTAATTATTGCAGCAAATTACTGCCGCATAATATTGTCGCGAGAAGCCCAAAATTTCAATATCGAAATTCCGCGTGGTATATTCTGTGTATTGCATGACATTAAATGCTGCATCACCGCGATCATCAAGGGAAAGCGAAAACGCGTGGCTGAAAATTAGGTGTATTTTACACAACAATGTTACCTCCGCAAATAAGAGGAAGGAGATTCGCGTGTTGTGCATTCATCGTACTGTATTGTTGTTGACGTACACGTAGTGTATTGTTGTTAACGTGTAACAGATATAGCATCCTCTCCTCTCGAGCTCAAAAAGTCCCGCGGACTTTCCGCGTCTTTTAGCTAAATTGCCTCGTTGAGACAACGGACAGCAGTTTCCGTCGCGCTCATTTGTCTCGTGGTTGCGGATTAAGAGATTTTCGCGCAAAATGCATCTTGTTGCGGGGACTATGCAATACAATTTACCTCTCCTCCTCCACTCAGATATCTCCCCCTCTCCGCCATTGTATAATTGTTATTGTGTTGAATACATACACAATGAGATCGGTGTTTCATGATAGATTCATGTATAATAACATTGTAAGTAGTAATAAAATAAATGAAAATTGCAAATGAATGTTGTAATTCTTCCCGGCTATTTATGTATAAAGTCACACGAGAAAACAATATAGTTTTGTATTCTACCGGAAGTTAAAAAAAAACAGCTAGTTATAAATATGTAACGCTGACTCGTGTAGATTTTAAATATTTAATAAATATATATGAGCATGCAGTTTCTCGTTTCGGTTCGTGCCGATTACACTTCGTCTTTATTACGGCATGAATGTTGGACTGGACGGTAGAAAATCGCGCATTCTTCTCTCGGACAGTTTTATTTGTTTGAAAACCGGCCTGTTGCCACAACAGTTGCGAGCGAGCTCACACTAAGAGATGCAGAAAGGAAGAAAGTGAGAAAGAGAATGAGGGAGTGCGAGGGGTTCGACGACCCTCTTTCGCTTTGTCCGTGAGTCACACGGATGAATAAGTGCAATGACGTGAGTGCGTGAGTGCGTTAGTGAGTCGGTGCGTGCGCGAAACATACTTGTCTTCCGGCCACCGGAAAATGTCATGAAGAACATTATTATACCGCGATCCTGCCGTCCGCCTACGTTCACGAACGCATCCTAAACGCATTTCCCAAGGTAATCCCTTTGTCCCGATTACTTCGGCGGAAGCCTTTGATCTGCGAGATGAACGGCGTGACGCAACTTTGTACGCGCCGTCGACGATAGCGACGACGATGATAGGATAGGATGCTAATACCCCGGTTATCACGCGCGAGTGAAGCTGCAGCGGTTTTAGCCGACACGCATAATTGCCGTTGTAAGAACTGCTTGCCACGATGATGACCTTTTCGAATATAGTTCAACGGAAAAATGTCAGTTCAAATCCCCTTCCGTTTCATCCTTTTATATACGCTGAGAAAAAAAATGTTATCATTTGATTAACAATTAATTTAATTCATCTCTTTTGATGAAGAATGTATTTTTTTTAGTTAAAATATAAAATATTTGACTATATATATTTTTCAACGAAAAAAAATAAGGTAACTAAATTAATTTAGTGAAATGAATAGTCTTTTTAAACAGTATATGTATACAAATATATTTTTTTATATTTGTATATAGATATATTTTTTAAATACAGGGTTTTTAGAAATATAATTTTAGTATTCAACTCAATCTAATACATTTTTTATTTCAAGTTACGATTTTCCGAAAATTACATTCACGTTTCAGGGGTTAATTTTTCAATAAAAAATACATGTACAGCCTAAGATAAACGCAATTCGTTAATATTATATTGCGTAACAATTTCCTTAATTATGATAATAATACAATTGAAGAAGAAATATCTATGATAGTGATCATAAATTTCTGGTCTTTATCGATTTTTGTTTAAAAACACCCTTTCTCAGGTGAAACTTTCGAAGCGGATTCGCTGATTGACTCGAGAAAAGCGACTTGTTTTTGCGGCGAGCTTCTAGTCCAGAGATGGCCGAGCATTACGAGATCGAGGATTGTGTTTATTTTTATTTCTCAAACCGATCGATCGATCGATTTCTATTCTCCCACGAAAACAGATATTTTGGCATTGTCTCCAAAACAAGATAGAGATACATTGGTCATACAAATGAAAAGAACAAATCTTTAGGGAGAAATGACACTTTACTTTATTAAAAAAATTAATATATATATATATATATATATATTCATATAATACGGAGATAAAATTGTTTACTACCGAAAGGTTCCTTTTTGGTGGGCCATCGTGTATTGAACGCGTTCCTACCCGAAGTAAACTTCGGTTGAAGATGTAATGGAATCTCATCGTTCTAGTCGTGACATAAAAGCGTACAGGCACTTTCATGATGCACTCGAGAAAAAGAGAAAGGGGAAGGGCTGGAACATAAAAAGGATAAATCGATATGCGGAATTACCATACTTTCAGGACGTTTACGTCTTGCGGTTCTTGTTCGCTAGTATCCACTACACACTCGATAATCCAATATTCATGAAAGCCGGATGTATGTTTTAGCTTCGATAATAAAACGCCAGTAAAATATGGATGCTCGTCGGCTGGTCCTTTTTCATCCAATTGACGTCACTTCGGTGTGGCATGCGCTCATCCATCGACCGATGGACAATTTATCTGCGTAAAGCTGGATCTTCTTTTTCAAAATTTGGAAAAAAAATAAGCAGAGTTCTAATTGTACCCAGAAGAGTTCTCGAGTTCTCAATCGATTTTAGAAAGGGTTCCGTTCATTAAAGCAGTGAAAACAACATTTGAAAATAACGGGTGGATCAACTTCACGATTCTAGAAATTGAAGGGCTAGAACTTTTTTATCTTTCATTTTAGCACTTTTAATCCATATAGAACAATCGATAAAATTCTTTAGAGAGCTACCAGAACTCTCAAGAAAATGTTCGATGAATTTTTGATAAAAAAATGTAAAAAAATGTTTCTAAAATTTTTTTCTAGAAATCCGGCATTTTGTAGCCCCTCTCCCTTTCCCCGCCCGAAGAATTCTAATAATTATCCTTAACAATCGATCAATGTACAGACAATTCAATGTTTTATATGCTAACTTATTGCTCTAACCCTGATTTCATTGCTCACCATTTATTAAAAAATCATTTTAATCTACCTATAAATAAAAAAGCTATATAAACTAATGTATACTAAAAGCACATATAATTAGCACAAAATTACAATGAAAGTGTTTTTAACAGTTTCCTTCAATGGACATTCTAACTTTTTGAAAAAATAGAATAAATCGATTTCTTGATAAACGGTTCAAACAATGAAATCGAGATTAGAGCAACAAGTTAGCACATAAAGAGCATTAAATCCTTCATTGAGACCTGATTGTGCTCATTATATTGGCATGCCATCTTAATAGACGTTGATGTCCATTAAGGTAGCATGTTAACATGAATCAGGTCTCAATATACGGAGGATTTAATGCTCTTTATATGCTAACTTGTTGTTGTAACTTGTTTCTGATTTTATTGCTCTAACTGTTTATCAAAAAAATCGATTTTAATCTGAGTTGAAAAGGTTATATAAATTAGTGTTAATTATAATGTATAAATAACTTCACAGAGAAATGAACAATTTTATTAACACACAATGTGTCGTTTCTCTTCCGTTAATTGAGTTTTCGATTTTCCGTGACGCAACTGTGATACCGATAGATATTATTGTCACACTAGTCGACGCATTGATTACATACGTCAAGCCGCGTTATTACACAGAGAGCAAGAAGAGCGAATCTCTTTGATTTTAATTAATATTCTTGTTTACGTTCGCTGTTCTCGCGTTACGCAGATTATTGTCTCGTGTATCTTTCTGTACCACCTATCAAAGCCCTGGACGAGAGACGATGTGGGCGAATAAATCCGTCGGTGATAGATGATAACATTCGGACGCGTACTTCGACGTAACTACATAAATAGTCTGTTGTTCTCTCGCTACCTTCCACCTTCGCAATTTGACGATTCGGTCAACCCTTTTATTACGCAAATACGCTTTCCGTTTGTACTACGTATGTAGGTCAGGTCTAAATACGGTAGGGTTAGATGAGACGTGTTCGGACGCTTAAGAAGGATAAGTGCACTTGTGTTGTTCTTGCATCCACGTTCTCAATTGTTGATGCTCCCAGAATGGGGTTCACAAAGGGAACTTTAAGCTCATTCCCCACAAGCAAGAACCTCATCATGCGAATCCTTCTTCCGAAAGAATGGCATTTCCCAGTAAATATCAATTAACAGTAATATAAACATCAATGTTATGATTTCCCACTCAACAATATAAATGAAATATAATACAGGTGTGAAATTATAACATTGATATTATGTTAATTGGTGTTTACTGGATTGATGACGACGTATGTCGATGACGCTGGCGCCGTTCACGATATTAATTAACTTTTTTGCATCAATGGCTTTGGCTCCGGAGATCAAATTGAACAGGCCTAGTTTATCTAAATATTCACCCTTGGTTCTACAGAGCAATCGCGTGGCGAGATTCGGAGGAATGAAATTGTCGGATACGTTTATGTAAGACATTCCACTCGAGTATTTTAAATGTTTCTCTGATTATATATATCCTAAAAAAAAGAGCCTCTTGAAGTTGAATCGCTCATAACTCAGAAACTATTCCCGCCTTATACGTAATTTTACATCAGAATGTAATGATTCGTTTGTGTCATGTCATACATTTTTTTATCTACATGTTCAAGAAAACTGTCAATTATAGCAAAAATGAAAGATTTCTATGTTCAACAGGCTCATTCGAATTTTTGTGTTGTTGTTCTAATTACTTCGTAATATTAATTATTTCATACTATAGCTATACAACATTAATTACGCTCTAACACAATTAATTATTTAATTATAGTGAACTCAAGAAGAACGAACTTGGTGCATTATTCCGTTTAAGCTCAGCAACTAGCTTTTAGAGCGCAGCCAGGGGGCTCCCTCGCCTCTGTTTTGTGCACGCGCAATTATACTGCGCGTTACGCACAATGCCGTTCGGTCGACCCCATTGTTTTCCGGCACGTCACGCGTTAGCCCCGAACCCCTTAACGCAAATTTCACTTCCCTTCATTCGCCGTATCCTATCTCTGCTCTCGATGCCACCCCTGTAAATGCTCTATCGACGGCACGCAGATGGGTGGTGCAATTATTTTCAAAAAACAGCGCACGAACAATAAAACGCTCGCAATTAATATCCTTGGCGCTCGGATGCGGAATGCGAGAAAATTCGCAAATGAAAATGCGATTATCACGACAAATAATACGAGATAAAATAAAAATGGGTAAATCTCTTGTTTTTATGAATATTGCGAAAAAATAGAAGATATTTCTTAGGACAGTGTCACTACGGGAAACATCTTTTTTATTCGCGTCTTCGCGTGTTGTTTGCTACTAATCTTGAAGATAATTATAAATATTAATTGCTCATTAATAAATAAAGATCAATTCGTGTCATTATTGGATTGTCCGAATTATCAGCAAATTGTCTGCTCTCAACAGCTGTTTCTATCCGGCACTTTGCGTCAATCTTCATTGATAAATTAGTGTCACAAGTTAAAAGCGCTTTTCGCTCAACTAAACAGAAGATACACCTACGTACCAATCAGACACGAAACTACAAAAGGCGGTGAAAACGATGTCGTAAAATTTACGTCCTTTAGTCACAGCCACTCAAGTGATTTAAAACATCCTCTTGACTCAACGAGTTATTAACCTAAACAATAACGAGAAACCAGCCCATTGAAAAGACTTGTAGGTGTTAAAAAAAAAAATGTATAAATTAATCATAATTCTACTAACTGCTAGAATTCAGTTACAACGACAAAAATGTCTCTCATCCTTCTTTATTTAATAATCACAAGAGTTATATTATATAAAATGAAGCGCATAAATTGCAGAAACATCTGAGAAATCCAATTAAAAAATTTTTTCGATTTATTTGATAATGCAGAAATATTGTAAAGGAATCTTTAAATATTGAAATATTTTTAAAAAGCTTTTTTTTGTATAAGCAAGCATCATGTTTCCATTTAAATAGTTTAAATTGTTTTACGTAGACATACAAAATTGAAAAAGAATATTTTTAAAAATTACCTTCGCTCCATTAACTTTCACAGATCTCTGAATTTTCCAACATTTTTGCTGCTGTAAATGAAGCTATGTTTTTCGTTCTTCTTCGCAAAATATACGATGATAAAGATTTTAAGTTATCGTTGCTATTAGAAAATATATATTTATAATTTTAGCGGGGAAAAAATGGAATATTTATATGGAATATTTTTGTTACTG
>NW_012130086.1:1149665-1163484 GCF_000143395.1 Atta cephalotes
ACTTATGAATGTATGTCCTCTAGATAATTGAGCGCAAATAGCTAATGGATGTTCCGATAATCGAACACTCGGCTAATGGCTGTTCGAATAATCGAGATTCTATCGTGCACCATGTTAAAGTACTCTATACTCCATTCTACGCTGATTTACTTAAGCCATTGACTTTGCCTATCCTATGACGAGCTATATATTAAAACGCTATCATGTCAAATACGCATAAATAATAGAATAACGATAGCAAGGTTTGAACAAGACCTTCATATCAAATCATGCGAAACATTTTCTTCATATTAAATGATATATTAGAAGTACACATAAACATTCAAGATTTTCGCAAGAATCGCAAACAGATACTATTACGATGCTTACATTTAATTTAATATAAATTAAATATAGATGCCATTAGCATATTATACAAGGCGATTTGCGGCTACGCATGAAATATCAAAGCTTTTTTATTTAAATCGAATTTATTTTATTTCAAAATATATTGAAATATTTAAATGTAAGAAGATTCTGTTACATAAAAAGATTCCCACAGAGTATTGTGCATTATATATTCTTTATTTTTTAAAATACGGATTTAAAAGAGAATATCTAAAAATAAGTTCTCCAATTACAGCATTATACAGACATTACTCGTTATCTCGAACAATTATAACTTGCTGAAGATATCTGACACCTCGAAATGATATTGTTATACCATCGCGGCTTTGCGACTTTTATGAATCTCTGTTTTAAAAAGGTCGCGCAGCAGTCAGTATTAAATTCCTTTCGAGTGTTGACTTTTACGCGTCACAAAATCGCAAATGCATTCGAGAGTCTTACGGACCACCGCGTCGCACCGTGCTGAAACGCTGAGTGGTTAGGTCGGTTTAATTGCGTCCCTGGAGATTTATCGCGAAAGTAGCATCTTCCATCCGTGTACGGTCCAAGGGCTTTTTCGACTTCTTTCTCTGGCCTGGACAAGATATACTTGCGAATTTTGTGTCTGGAAACGAAGGGGAATCGAGAGGCCGATCGTTAATGTCATCAAGAAACCGAGAGATGCTTTGTTCTCATTCCATATTATAACAAAGACTTTCCCCTCTTATCATTCAAATAGAATAGAAATATCAGATTTTCGGTAATGCTTATAGAATGGATCCCTCTCCAACATGAACGGTATAATATTTTTATCTCTATTTAATTGCATAAATAATTCAAAGATCCAGTTATAAAAATACTGAAATATCTCCGAAGGAGTGATCTTCGGTATTAATAGGACAGATACTAGTCCTCCCACGATTGTTTCGTTTAATAGAAAATGTGAGACGGTTAATTTCGTCGGAAGACGTAGGCGAGTTTTATCGGGACAAGGTGAGTTTTGCGGACGCAATACTTCTTTGACTCATAGACTGATTGAACAATTCTGTATCGCGGAGATTAAGTAGGCGTCATATCGCATCCCGACATCTACAGCATTGGAAATACACGGTCATTCTGGCGAAGAATTACATTGACACAGAAGAAGAGGCTATTATCAATGAGAGATCACTATATTGGATCGAAATCATTTGCGTAAGATTTCTAGAAAAGTATTATTTCAGAAAACATATTTTCCTTTCTTTATGGGCGTACGTTATTTACTGAATTTAATAAGGTAATTATAAATATTAATTGATAATTAATAAATAAAGATAATAATTAAAAAATAAATCGGCTCGGACAGTGTTGTCGTTTGAATTATCAGCAAATTGTTTGTTCTCAGCAGTGCTTTCTCATTTCTTGAGCTCATTTCTCGGGAGCGGAAGTTACAAATTTAAGTTGTCATCGTATTCCTGTATTTATGCAGAATGTCCTAAAATTATTGGATGTTCTTGTGAATGTATCTCTCATCGCGCATGTGTCTCTCACATCGTTCGTATTCAGCGCTCATAAAAATCACGGAGAAACGTCTGCTTATTATTTGAAGCGAGTAAAAATCGCCGAGATTCTCAGACGAGTATGCGACGCTGAATACGTCGAATAATTTGCGCATCGCGCATAATTTGTCGACGCTGAATATACATAATACAACGACAGAGGCATACCTCTCTTGCTCTCTCTCTCTTTTTCTCGCTCCCGATGAAAAAAAGGAGAAAGCAAAAGCAGTAGCGAGCAACCTCTCAGGGGTGGTCGACTCTAGAGAGATGCTCCATTTCTTGGCTCGGTTTTCTACGTCGACGAGCCTCGTTAAACTCCCATTGGGCCCGTTCCAGCTTCCGGCGCGGCGCAAAAGTGACGCGATTCACGTGTAACGTACGAGAACTTCCTCTCTCTGTCTCTCTCCCTCTCTTTCTTTCTTTCTTTCTCCCTTCTCTCCTCTTTCTCACTCTTTCTCTCGTCTCTTTTGCTCCTTTATTTGACGATACACATCACATCCATACATAAGCACATGTCTTTTGGTAGTTACGACCCATCTCGAACGTAGCACACAGTGAAGTTACTGCCGCGTAGTTCATAAGGACGTTTCTCTCTTTCTCTCGCATATAGAAGAGCGGCGACTATCCATATTTTGCATTCGCCACGACGGTTGTTTTATCACATGAAAGTTGACGCATTACTCAGAAGCATTTGGACGCCGGAGCAATTACTTGCGATATGATACATCAGCCCGAAGCCCCAGACACTCCAGGAAATTACTCACGTGACGTAATTTTGTGCAATTAAAGTTACCCCTCTTCTAACCGACTATCTGACTTGTCTGGTGCGCTCTATCCTGAGTGTGTGCGATAATAATTTCGGTGAATCTTTCAACGCGAAACGTTCTCGAGTGTAGCCCAACGTTTGAAACTAAAAGTAATCCTGAAATACGCCTGTACAAAATGTACTATAAAACATAAAACAGTAATATCGTATTCTACATATATATACTCCGAAAGGATTTGATTAGTGATCAAATCAATGAAATGAATAATCGCGAAAATCAATCAGAAAGCAAATACTTGCCGGCATTAGATCGTGCACGTTGCCGTAATTTAATATCGCAGGATGTGTTTTCTTGTTGATTAAAATTCGATAACGTGGCGTCACAGATATCCACTCACTGCATGACGCAGCATCGATACTCGTTGAAGCTTCAGTTGAACCTACGTAATAACATCGACGTAACACTACGCACACTGTTATATAAAACTGTGTCCATTTCTCTCTGTTCGTTTAATCATACGCGTTCCATGATCGGATTTAAATCGTGTGAGTTCGCGCGTACGCACGATCCACGCATGCCGTCGCACGCACGGCGAATACCTTTGAAATTATTTCGCCAAGTGCGAGTAAAATCTCCCCGTTTCGCGTTTACAGTCGAAATGATTTTCATTCCGATCGAACGTGACACGCGGGCATGTCTGCGCGCGTGTTGGAAAACTGGAATAACAAAAGCGGGAGAGAAAATACATTTCGACTCGCATAAAGCTCATAGCTGGAAATTGTGCTTTATATCAATATTATGCCAGTACACGTCGTATAATGTATATCCCTGCGAGCTGTAACGAATATTGGAATTTCCGCGAATGTATCGGCAGCTCCGGCCACGCGATCGGCGCAGCACGTGTTTTGCCTTTTCCCCATGTATTACAGGAACATTTTCCTCCCCTTTTCCCCCTTTCTCTGCGAAAATTTTCCGTCCGATATTTCTTACAATTTTCCGCGCATATAATAGCAAACTCTATATTGTTGTTATCGAAAAACAGAACTTCGTATGACTATATAACACCGCAAATATTTTGTTCATGGAAAAATAAAAAAAAATACGGATGGCCGATTATTGCAAGCCGCACAATTGGGACGTTGTAATCAGTTAACGTAAAATAATTTTTTTCTTGTGCCTATGCACGCGGTTGAATTTTGAATGAAACGTGTTTGGACTACCAAAGTACATCAGTTGCATCAATACGAGACTTGCGTACGATCAGATTTTTAGCTGCGTTTGAGCGCCTCGTAGAGACTGATTCGAGGTTTTTAACCAGAGACCAAAGAAAATCTTCGACTAGTCGTAGTAAATTTTGATGATTTTCTTTTTAAGTGCACACATCAATTTTCCTCCAGTTTCGAAAAGAAATTTCGGCAGGAGAGTCACATCCAACAGTATGGATATAGCCAGAAAAAAAACAGGAGAGTCGTGGCTCTTTAAATTTTAAAAAAGAAAATTAAATTTTTAAAAGGCATTACAAAAAAATTACACATTACAATAAAATTGGAGATGAAAGTTATAGAAAGATTTTCTGAGAAACCAAGATGGCTAATATATTATAAATTTAAGTTTTTCTAGTTTGAAAAATCAGTTTATAATTAAAAAAAAATAAAATAATAATTAAAGTAAAATTAAAGTAAAAATTAAGTAATAATTAATAATTAAATGTACTTGCTTAGTAGTTAATTAAAAATAGTATAAATATAAAATAAAATAAGTCCATGGAATACGGGAGATCCGGGTTCGAATTCAAACTGAGGTAATATTTTTCACGATAAAAATATTTATAAGTTCCAATCTGCTTATCAGCATCAAATTATTAAGATCTTTCTAAAATTCCTATGAACATCAATATTATTAAACCGTTTGTCAATTTAATTTGTGATATTACTTATACTCTAGTTCTGTTAGGATTGCGTTTCAAGACTGAAAATTTAATTCCACGCGTAGTTTATAGGACTGGATATATAATATATAAATTCACACAGAATAATTTAAACGATAAAAATCCAGCTTAAGACTCGTTTAAGACTTTTATTTCTTAATTGTTATATATTCATATTACATATTTTAAAAAAATACTTAATTCAATAAAATAAATTTAATAGTCTCTCCGTATCACTCGATTACTTCTTCTTTTCCGGATTTAAAAGTTTCAATCCCAATTTGTCCCACTTCTCAAACAAAATCGAGACTACATTTCTGTCAGAATAAATACAATTTCGAGTAATAACGATAAATGATCGCCGGAAGAAGAATATTCTCTTCGACAAAAGAATTGTCAATCTCTTCTCGGTGGAACATTAGTTCAAAAATGAGTAAGCGTATACAGGATGTCTGGATCGTTCTTAGTGAAATGCGTGCAATGCGATTTGGGAAAAAGCTGTCCAGTTGACAGTCACGTGCAAAGCCGCGACGTCTCCGCTCAGCGTGGGAACGTCAAAGTGCGTTTACGAAGTCGCGTGCAGCATGGGGGATTCTGAGATACATACGACACCATAGCGCGTTACTCATTGGGCAACCGACGTAAATTGGTATCGACGCGTCCCGGTAATTTCCCAGGGGCGTTAACCTGTGACTTACGAGGTGGTAATACTACGTGGAAATCCTCTGACATGCGGAAGATCCTCACCGCTTTTGCGTCACGTACGATAATTTACATCCTCCACGTGGCATCGTTGAGATAATACGAGAAGTGATGAAAGCAGGGAAGGGAGAGTAAGATGTACAACCGGAAGACCAAAGAATGTATATTAACTTCTGGTGGCTGCACCGAGTACTTTTACTCATTCGATACCGGAATGTATATTTAAATCTGCGACTCTCTAAGAAATCCTTCTCCATTTTTGCGATATTTTCCCTGGGAAATAAAAACACTAGGAAATTAGAAACTCGTTCGTTACATGGGATACTTTATTTGCAGTGAAATAAAGTTTTTTTATATTCATCGTGGTTAAAATTGATTAAATATGTATAAAGAAAGAGATTTAAAGAATGATACGAGAAATATTTGGACAAATAATTTTTTTTTTGTGATAGAAGATGAGTCAAGCATAATATTTTCAAATGCATTTTGGAACTGTTAATAATTTAAAACCTATATATTAATCTACGCAGATTGAGGATTACGAATTGAAGCTTAGAATACGAGCAATTAAAATTATTTAATCGGTCGAATTTTAATTTGTAATTTTTAATCTTCAATATGTGATCTAATGTGGGCTTAACTTTTGTTTCATTGAGCCTTTCTCGCGGAATCTGTCATAATATACATGATATGAAATTCATCACCGATTATTTTACGTTCCATGGAAGGTCTAAGAGGGGTAACACGCTTCCATGCTCGAAATGTTCTCGGCTCGTCGCTGAAAATGATTGTTTAATGCATACCACTGAAATTAATTTCTCGTGTCGTGCCGACGAAATATTCGCGGTACAACGAAGGGAGGGAGTGACGTATGTGCAATGAAACCGCATAAACGTCACCTCTCAGAAGTGCCTTCTGCTTCTAACCCTCTCTCGGCGGTCGTGTTCTGCTTACTCACAGATTTACCATCCATTTCCGAGATGGCATATCCATGTACTTATCAGATTGTCTACCTTGTAACAGCACGGCAATACCATCGCTCAAAGAAGCCGGTGCGCACGATTGTGTCACGCTCTCGAACCCGTAATATTCATCTAAAGAACGTTCCTGAACATTTCCCATTGGACTCTTTCGTCCTCCTTAAATCGATAACCACTGCCAACGACAGTAAAGAAGTGTTTCTTTGAGATTCATCTCGGGCGGTCCACGACAAAAATCTTCGACTCAAATCGCGCGTGTTTCGCACTTTTTGCACTTTTTTCTTTAAACACCATTCGAAATGTCTTCTTAATATCGATTTCATCGTAAAAGTAGAAATTTGGTATCTTAATATATATAAATGTCAACGTAAATCGATATTTTAATGACACCCGATATTATTATATATTTAACTCTCTGTATAAAAAAATCTTCAATTATATAAAATATTCTGTATGTATAAAAAAAAGAAATTAAGTTATATATCACTGGCGAATTAAATATAACTTCACTGACGAAATTCTTATTTTCACCTTGTTATGTCATTGTGTTTATTTGCGGAAGATTTCACAAAATTTCCAGTTTACAGTTCCTTCGTGCTCGCGGGGTGTGACGGAATCGAATAAAATAGAATTTCGAAACGGAAAATGCCATTTCCGTCGAAACGTCAATCTCGAGCGCGGGACGTGGAAGTTCGACCGATTACATTACGCCGAATTCGTGTGTACCATGCCATTTGTGCGCATAAACGTCAGGAAAATTTTGAGCGATACGTGAGGATGAAAGGGCAAAAACTGGCTGGGAGGGAAGGGAAGCTAACAGTGAAATTTGCCGATCGTATTCCACTTCGTTGAACGAAACGTTTTGTATAACATTTGCAATGGCCCACGTTCGAAAATTTCACCGATGGAAAGGGGGCTCGTATTACGGCCACTTGGTATAATACACGAATAACTAACTGTATTGCTTTTCAAAAGCGTTTTAATAAAATCGTATCAATAAGAGACCGTTGTCAAAAACGTGTGAAATTTCTATTAAAAACATCAATCCTTTTTAACTCTCTATTTAGCAATCGTTATTTCTACTAATTTCAATGAATAAGTAACGATCAATACTCAACGTCCAACAAAATCTGATTATGGTAATATAATCAAATTTAAATGTTTTAGTGAGATCTTAGAGTTCTAAATTCAGACTTTAACTCACTCATATTCTTTCAAGCTTACACAAGCATTTGATGTTATCAAGTCTGATGCGATTGGCATAATTTTCAGTGTGACATCATCGTCAACTCAATTCGTTAAGTGAAACGATCCAACCAATCGCAGCACGGCATCAGTGCAATTCAGTCGGAAAAGAGATTCCACGAATCTCGTTATCCCAGCGATTATCCACGCATTAGTTACCTCACGTTCAAGAACGCAACTCGTAGAGTAAGGCGTAAAAGTGTTTGCGTAAGCATTTGATGGCAATGAGTTTTAAGTGAGTTTCGCCTTGCTAGCGCGATCGTGATCGACGTTACTGACCCTGACGTTTCTACGGTGTCAAGGATCGTCCGTCATCAACGAGTCAGAATCAATTTATCCTCGGTCATTTGAAAACTGTATAATAAAAAATTACACAATGGAAATTTCATATTCTGTTAGCAATTTTTACCTATTTGCGTTTTTATATTAGTTCATATTTCATAACTGTTTTTGTAATTGCTTTATTATAGGCTTAAGCGATTTAAGACAACATTTTGCTGATGCTTCACCTCTTGTGAGACGCATTTTTTTAATTACATTATTTTATAATGTATATTTACTTATATTTCTCTTGTTAATTTTGTCCTTTAATAAAAAGATTATTATCGTTATTATTATTATTATATCTGAAATCTAAAATTTCATTTTTTTCACGAAGGGACACTTATGTACTGTAATATTATATTTTATCCATCGACAATTATTACATCTATTAGAATAAAATAAAATAGTAATATTATATTTGTGTTATATGTATTGTAAGAAAATCATCAGTTAGCGTTTCAAAAGATAGAAACGTTGTCTTATGCTCGGTGCGAAAAAGAGACTTCTTTCACACTTTCAGGCAGTTCAGGATGGGAATTTTTTTCACATTTGGCTACGATTGCCTCTTTCCTCAGACATATCCGTCCCTGCAATTTTTTTTCGCCGTAGCGTATCTGCGCGAGATCTCTTTTCCTCTCTCAATCGTGAGGGATTCTAAGAGTCAGTCACAGCAAAAAAAAGCTCATCTCAGGCGGTATTTCCGTCCTTAGTCTCGCGGGCAGACAAATCGCCAGACCAGGGGATGAATTAACGCCCGGCAATAATTTATGTGACGATTTATATGACGCTACGTTTGTCTCACGGTGTACGACGTGCATCCCTTCTTCTCTGTCGACAAGGCGACAAGGAAGTATTTAATATTTATGCATCATCGGTATTTTATGGTGTTGTTGGTTCACCGTATATATCCACCGTTGCGACCCATATCGGGAAAGAGGGATAGCCGACACTCCAGCCATTTCGTTCGACTTGCTGAGGAAACTACGACGCGCGACATCCACGGGAAAATATATCGCGTCGTCCTGGATACTACCCGTTACCGGAAACGCGCTGTAATATCCATCGCCTAAGTAACGGCCCTACGTGACGACGTTAGCTCTCGTTCGCCAAGCGGTGGAACGCTGTCAAACGAGCGCCGACGTTGTACCAAAATGACGCATGCGAATCTCAAAAACACCGAAAAAATAAAAGTATATAAAAATCTGATACGCTTTTTATGTTTTTTTATGGACACTCGAAGATAAATTCCAAAAAATGCTTCAGGTTTCAAATTAACAATGCATACACATTTGGAAATTGTATTAAATTTAATACATTTTACTCTAAATGCTCCACTCAAATTTTTGTGTTAATTAACACAAGATGAATATGTTGAGAAATAACGCAAATATTATGTTAAAAAATTAACACAAAAATCAGTATCAGTGACACAATTTATAAGCAATCATACTTTTTCATATTAAAATGAACATTTATGATTTGATGACGTTCAATTAACACATTTATTTTTTTCTTATAGAATTAATATTTATTATATATAAGAAAAATTCACTACCGATCGAGAATTTCGATAAAAACCCAAGTAGATTATTAGATCGAGCAAAACAGTTAATAAAACTTAAGATTTTTACTATTATTTCATGTAATCACTATTTTGCATTCATTCACGTACGGAGTCGTTTCTTATCTTTAAGAATTTAGAGATGTACAGTCATACAACGAATATCCCGCATCGAGTCGCTAATTTGATAGATTAGGACGGCGCTTAAGCCATTCGGGCGAGCTGTTAAATCCAACAGCAGTGGGGCAAGTAACGGTACGTGTTCTATTGTGCAAACGATCGCGCTTGCTAATTGTAACGGGCGGGCTAGTTGAATTGGTGCGGCGGTCCGCTACATCCCACATGCATCTGTCGAGGATGCGGGGCCCGCCCGCTCGCTTTCGGGTGCAGCAACACATGGTGGAATCGGATTATGACATGAAAGCGGTGTGACACGGCGACAATAACGCGTAACTGGAACACGGCGCGCGAATCCGGCCACGTCGCTGGACCATTAGCATTTATATGGCCATTCTGAGAGCTCGGATGCGTCACGCGTGCGTCGAAAACGCAGCGATGCAAATCGCGCCGATTAAAATCGCGTCACGCGCTCCGGCGCACATCGCGACGCTGGCGCCGCGTCGCGTCGCGTCACGTCGTGTCGTCCACGTGTCGCCGCACGTTCCCGTATTATGTGGTAATAGGCTTGCGGAAGTTCAATGACCGATGACGGCAACAACAACGTAACTAACTCGTGTTTAACTTTTCTTGTATTCAACTCTGTCCTTGAAAGTTTTGTGAACCTCCCGAAAAATCCGAACGTCGGTAGCTTTTATAATTACCTTTTTAACTTTTATAATAAGTTACTTGAAATATTTTCATCAAAATTGTTGTATCTCTTTTATCTTATTTTATGTCGTTAAACAAAAACTTTTATTGTTTTTATTTTTTTAATGTAAGTATTCGTAAGCTTTAAAAGAAGACTTACTCGAAAGAAAAATAGAGAAAATATCTTCCTTCCGTACGTCTCTCATTTCTATTCTCATCTTATCGCTTATAGTAAGCCGTTTGCGCGAAATTTCGCTGTTTTCGTGGAACTGAGAGCTCGCGTAGCACACACGCCGCTTATTCCGAACGTGAACGACCGCGTGTGAGGCTGCATAGTCTCCTGCATCGCGGATAGGTAGGTGGATAGGGTGCTTGTTAAAATCCAATTTCGGCGGATTTGAACGTCAGTCGCTCGCTTTTGTTGAATCAGGAATACGCGTGCGAAGTTGTGCTTGGCGGCTGGTTGTGTGCGTGGTCCGTATGGAATAGCATAAGCCAGCATCCTCATGCGCGAGGACGCCACGAGAGAACGCCTCAAAGACGTTCTCGAGGATCCTGCTCTCAGCTTCGTATCCAACTCGACGTTGCTCCCTCCTCCCCCGTCTCTCTCTCTCTCTCTCTCTATCTATCTGTCGCTCTCTTTCGTCGAGATATCTAAGGTGCCAGGTTCTCGGAATATCACGACTGCTTGTCACGTCCGTCCTCAGCGCGAAGCGCGCGAGCAAAAGCCGACTGTTACCATCGCGAAATCGCGATCGCTGTTGACAGTCATCAAATGACACTTGACTGGTTCGGATTATGTAGACGTGCCGCTCTCACCCCGCAGCTTTTGCACACTTTCCTCCTCCTGCATTCATTCCCCGTTCGTATTCCCCGTGCGAGTGAATTTTCAGCGAACGGCTTCCTTGCCGGGGATCCTTGCGATTTCGACGGGAGAACGTAAGCTCTGGAGCTTATCCCGTCGATTCTTCCGCCGTATGCCGCATTCACGAGCGAATATAAACGATCTCCCGATCTCGTTGACCTGATTGCATTAATGCTGCTATCGTTTCGTTCACGTGGTTCACCGTGCTCTACGACGAAGCGAGAAACCAAATCGTATAAATCGGTATTCCTACGGGTGTTATAAATCAGACTTTAAAAACCAATTCACTCATTGCCAGTTATGAGCTAAATACGAGGTGATTACAACGCCTAAGCAGCCTATTAAACTGTAATATTTCGCAATAGATTGTATAATTTTTTTTGTTGTATTTTATCTCTCAATTATTTACATTAGAATAGAAAATTCAAAAGTATCTAAAAAAAAGAACATTCCGAGAATATTTCAAGAATAGAATAATTATCCAGATTATATTTCACTAATAGAAAAATCATTAATTCATAAGACGGTGAGAAAAGGAAATATAATATTCCAGCGAAAACATTTTTAAGATAATCGAGCGTTTTAAATCCACCGATCCAAAAAAGACACGTAACTCTCTCAATTATTCATCCTACAATAAATTTTTGCATGTTTTGATATGTTTTGTACAGTTTGATTCAAGTCTTTCAATTATTCACATTGGAACAAATTTTGAAGATCCAAAAGAGTACTTAAAAAAGAAAGTATTCTGAAAATATTTCAAGAAATTAGAATAATCATCCAGGTAATTCCATGAATGGAAAAACTATTAATACATAAAACGGAAGAGAAAATATAATTCCGTCGAAAATACATTTTTAAGATAATCGAGCGTTTTAAAGCCTCCGATCCGAAAAAGAGACACGCAGCTCTCTCAATTACTCATCCCCCGCGAGAATCGGCAGGATAGCTGCCATTCTCTTCGGGATCTCTCTACTCTATCTTCTTCCTCTCTTTCTCCCTCTCTTTTATTTTCGACGCTGCCGCGTTGCTCGATTCGTGAAATTAGTCTGCGTCAATAATTGTCCTCTCTCGTCCCGGATTTCGATCAGGACGCCACTTCCATCGGAGTACTCCACATTCCGACGTTCCGGAAATTATTTTATCCTCTCTCTCTTTGCAGAGCCTGCTCGTCCTCTCGGTTCTCTCCTTCTCTTGCCGTCCTGCTAGACCGAACTTTCATTTTCCCCTGGTTTCCGATCGGTAGTTTCTACGGGGTGACCAATCGTTACCGGAAGATATTTTAATGACAAATACTTGGACAAATTTGCGATCGGTTTTACTCGACGAAAACTTGGATGATCACAGCTTAGTTACCAAGATAGTTGAACAATTACTTAGACGTCAGTAAAGTTAAACGTTGTACTTGAAACTTATTCAAACTGCTTATTGAATTGTTTAAATTACTATATGAAGAATATATGAAATTAATAAAAAAAATAAATAATATTAATCCTATCATTGTCTCTCGTAAAATTGCTGTCAAAACTTCTGTAATATAAACATATTTATTATGAAAATTATTTTGCAGCTGATTCTGAGATAAATTTATTTTTATCTAGAATGAGAGAAAAAAAAATCTCGATGGAAATTCATAATGTATAAATTGATCATCACTGAGCTTCATTTTCGACTAATTTCGATTTATTATTGAAAACGTTTTGCACATAACGGTAGAACACCCTGTGTATCCAGTGCTCGCGCTTTTTGATCTCTCTTTTTGCGTATCCGCACGTAGACAATAGATCATTGTTTCCGCGACTATAGGAAAAGCCTTTCACACGGAATGCGAAAGGGATCCTTTATTGGCGGCACATCGTGCCGACATTTTAGGTGTTAATAAAAAGGCCCAATGAGGACTGATGATTACTTAACGATTGCGAACGAAAAACTGAAAAGTTAATCAAGAGAAGCCAGTCAACGTTACGTATACTACAATACCACAATTGGTCGCATAAGTGAATTACGTTTGGGAATTTTTCCAGCAATTTAGAGTTATTGTATATGTTATAGATATCGAAAGAGAAAAATTACATTTTTTAATCAATTTTTTTTATACCTAGTTTATATCTAAATAAATTTTCAATTTCAAAAGATACATTCACATCTTCTCCGCTTTTCTTTACCGCCCGTTATTCAGTTTTAAACGTATCGGACAATCGCTGTATTTCTCCCTGTCGACGGACAATTATTATTTTACCCGCCATCGTCGTAATTGCACGCTTTTACTCTCACTTCCATCAATTTCCTCCTTCGCGTCTGCGGTTATTAAGCGCGAAAGAAGGGGAGGGAGGAGAGGTAGCGCATAAATCTTTCGCAGTTTTCCAGCAACGCGGCAGCAATTAGAAGACGCGCGAAACCGGTCAAGCATGATATCGAAGGAGCAATTACGCTATTATTAGAGATAGATTGAAATGAGTATTTCCAAATATTATACTATAGTATATTAATTTTTTTTTATTTTTCGTTGATTAGTCTGATATTGCGAGCGTTTTTCTCTTGCCAAGTAATTTGATACTTTTGATATCGTACCTTCTTATCGAGTATCTCGTAACAAGATGCTCGGAGATCAACGAGTTAAACTGGACTATCGCGAACACGAAAAGCGAGACTAGCATGTAAAATGGTCTGAAACTTCAGGGCGAAAAAGAGAGAGAGAGAGAGAGAGAGAGAGAGAGAGAGAGAGAAGAGAGAGAAG
>NW_012130086.1:1164384-1165923 GCF_000143395.1 Atta cephalotes
GAGAGAGAGAGAGAAAGAGAGAGAAGAAGTTAGCATTTTAAATATCGTATGTATTATTACACGCAGGAAATTAATGATATAGAAAGTGTTGAAATAACAATTTAGAATCTCACATTAAAAAGTGAAAATTGATCAGTCTTGAAAAAGAGTGGCTCAATTTTCAATCCTTAAGAGTGAGATTCACACTAAAAGTTTTAGAGAGTATTTGTAAAATTTCTTGATGGTGATATTGCGTATCTTCTCACCGGACATCGCCGTTCTTTACCACAAAGTGGGATAAGGAAGAGACCGAATACCTTTTTTAAAAATTAGGTCACGTAAACCTCATAGTAACTAAAAGCTTAACGAGATTTGTGGTACGAGTAGAGGATTAAGCGTTCTAAAAGTGACATCTCTGAAAGTTCTTTTGCAAAATATATTACTGTGTATTTTTCATATTTCTATCTCGGTCACTTTGTCCACCGTTCTGATCCCACGTGACATTCGCCACCATCCTCATCGCTTTCCACTTCCCGAAGGGATGCGCGATGCGAAAGAACGAGAAAATCCCGGGGATATTCTGCTTGTCGTGGACTCCGTGGGTGGAGGTTGCCTGCAGCCAACCGTTTTCTCTCGCGAGCCGCTAATTACAAGAGCACGCGTAAAAGGCCTTTGAGAGGATGACACGGGACGCTTCGGCAACCGGATTACAGAAGAGCTATAACCCCTATTGTCTTTCAAGCTCGTTAGAGAAATAACTCTACGAGCGTTCCTACTGATGTCGCGGTGGCAAGTCTTTTTGCCGCTCTTTTCCGCGCTGAATTCTCGCGAACACGCGCGAGCGTTCTTACGTCATTCCAACGACGCTTTTTTTTTGTCCGGAGCAGGCAGGAATCTTAATTGGAAATTTAAGCAGAGTTGCGGAGAGTTCGTTCTTCCGCCATCGGCAGCGTCGAGGGGCAAAAAATCCGTGCTTTAAATACCAATAGCCGTTCTTATTTCAGTTCGAAAATGAAATCTATCTCGAAATACCAGAACTTCGTATTATTAAAAAAAACATGAAGTACATTAATTACGATATTTGCACATAAAAAATAATTCAAATGAAAAAAGGCAAATAAGACTTTAAAATCACTCAGAACACATAAATAAAAATTGTGTTTTAAGTATTTAAAATAAATATTTGTTCTATTTCACAAAATATATTCAGAGACATATTTTATGATTCTATTACCTAGTCATAATTGTTTATCCCGTAAGACGAAATGAGAGCTTTAAACGTATTTTCTTCATATTTTGCTTATACACGTCCTCTCGGCGCTACCTCACTTTCAATTCTAATTTACATGACTCATTACCTGTAGCGCGTGTGTTCCCTGCAAACAACGCAGGCGTGCACTTTTGCAAGCGTGCAAAATTGCGCTACCCGGTGTACGAGAAAAAAAAAGGAAATATTCTCTTTACGGCACCCGTAAATAGCCATTTTTACCAGGGTGTGATCTTTTTCTATTCGCACACACACACACACACACACACACACACACACACACACACACACAC
>NW_012130086.1:1166308-1169855 GCF_000143395.1 Atta cephalotes
ACACACACACACACACACACACACACACACACACACACACACACACACACACACACACACACACACACACACACACACACATATATACATCACTCTCAAAAATTAGTCCGGCTGCCCGCTCCCTTTATCAACGCGATGACGCAGCAAAACTTAGCGCAACGGATGACCGGACGTCGCGATGAATCGCGATATCATCGCGTCTCGCTGAACACAATGGACACGTATACCGACATTGGGAGAAGGGTGCCGGCTCGGCAATTAATTTCCAACCTGGAATTAATCGCGTCCCCTTATCATGCCAGCCACGATACTTCGACCATTCCCACTGATCCCCTGCGAATCTGTCGTCGCTTCTGCGGGCGCTCGATCGCTTCGCGGCTTCGATTCTCTCGATCGGCTCCAATTCCTCACTCGGTAAAATATGCACGGGCAACAGGAATATAGATATATCTGACCGTCGTTCCTCCTATCACCGGTCGCTAAAATCGGGTTAAGCCTCGCGCGACCTCGAACTCGCCGACGCGGGTTTCCAATTTAATTGTTCGCTCGATATGACGGTGTATCAAAGGCTGACCCACATCGTTGATTTCGCCAGAGCAGCGAACTAACTACCCATCCCTCTCGCCAATTTCTATCCCCTATTGCTGCACACCTTCATCTCCGTTTCGATGCGCTTTGCCAAGTTTGGACTTACGTCATTAGCGATTCGAGACACATATCTTGTTATCTTGCCGTTGCCAGTCGCAGTTGCTGCAGTAGAGTGCACGTCGATGAAGTGCAAGGGGATTGCAGTATGACGACATCACGATAATAACACCGCGCTCTCTGGCTTATGTATATATTGTTACGTTGTACAATATAATATATAATATTGTATACATTATCATTTTGCCATTATTTCGCGTAACATCATTTTCATTTTAATTTAAATTAATTTAATTTAAATATCAGCCGGACGATGGATATTAGATATGCGGGAAAAAAGGTTCTTTGGAGTAATTATATATTTTACGTTATTTATATGTAGAAAATTTTGTCGATTATTAACTCTTAAATGTCTCACTACGAAAACAATAAACATTATTGTACATCAATCCAATTCGATTGCTTATATCTTCCATAAAAATCAAAGTATTGTAAAAATTTTCTTTCAATTGAAACGCCAAAACATCAAGAAACAAACAAATGTATGTAAGTTTTATTAATAAAAAATTATAAGCAATAGAAAAAACATTGTTATACCAAATCGAAAAGGCGTTTGCATATCGAGAAAAGAATACGGATATATTTTATTTATCGAAAACTTTTCTCTGGAATCGTTATAATATAATAAACTGACGCTTATTCTGAAGCAGTGACACTTTTATTGTAATAAAAATGCATTTAAAAGATCGCTAAATACGAGAAAATTTACCCAGTAAGATTTTTTTTTTCTTTTGTCAGTTTCAATGTAAATGTTTATGGAATAATTGGTTACAGCAACCGTTCTTATGAAATATACAACGACGGTTTCCCCGCGATGGCGAATTTCCTTTCTCAGACGATGTAATGTCAAATACAACATAGAAAATATGAGCAAAGTCCAAAGTGCTGGACGGGAGTCACCGACTCTCGTAATTCTCGCATGCGGCACAGGGTGTTGCCGTTGTAAACGCAAGGAACACACAGCGCGATCAATCTCGTGCGGTTCGCCGGCGATCAATCCGCGGTTCGCTTCGTCGGCACGAAAACCGACAGCGCGACATGGCTACCGGTCTCTTCCGTGTGTGTTTTCGTTTGACCCTTCGTTCAACCCGGCGGTACTTCACGACCGTCCATCAGTCAGGCCGACACCCCCAGGTTCCTTTTACGAGCACGAAAGCGGAGATTACACCGTGAATTTTATTTTTTCAACTCATACTCTTCCAGTCGCGGAAGTGCCAGACTTGCGGAGCTGCCGGAAGTAACAGTTCTTTAACTACCCAAGGTCGGACTTCACTGGATATTTTTAGAATTAATATTGGAAGTAGAGATAGCAGGAAGATAACAGCGCGATTTTACTGTTGTAAAGTTGCAGTTGTTGTTTTTGTTTAATTAAAAATCCTAAATCTTTGAAAAAAGTTAATAAATTGTTAGATAGATGAGAAAACGTGTGTGCAGCCTTTATCGAAATTGAAAGGAAAAAGAGGAAGTGAAATTCTTCTAAAAATTGAAAGACTTTAAAGGAAAATTTACGATATAGATGCGATAAGACAGATGATTCATCTCTTTAGCTGTCTATCTACGTCAGAAAAGTGTTAAACATCTCCAGTTAATTATTGTATGTCTACCGCATATAACCAATCTTGCGAACGTTTACTTTCTACGTCTGGAGCACTAGCCGGAGCGTTTGTTACTATCTTGTTCCTCGGCTCTTGTAGCGCAAGCGTGGCTTTTAATAAGAGGATTTGCTCGTGACACAAAAGGCTATTGTTCTCAGGGCTATTATCAACTTACAGGACTTCCAGGTGCTCACTGTATAACAATTTACACTATGTATTAAAAATTATCTAACATTTTGTTCTGGCCGTCATGTTTGTAAAAATCGTGTAATTAAGTTTTATCATCGCTTTACAATAAACATGCCCCCCGTATACGACGAAGAATCAATATTCTTTGTAAAATAATTAACTAAAATTATTAATGTATGTAGTTTGAACTATAGTTTTCCAGTGAATTCAAATATTATTAATCGAAAAATGGTATATTAAAAAAATGGATTCCATAAAAAGTATGAGTTAATTAATATTAAAAATAAATTATTATAAATTCGTATCGCACGTATGAGTTTATATAGTACATTTATTTCTCATGAAACCCTTTTCGAACGTAATTTAACGCAATACGAAAAATGGGTTAGAGACAAGAGAGCAAGAACGATAGCGGCTCAATGCAGGGCAATTAGGTTCACTTCATTAGAGCTAATTAACATCACAGCATTCCCGCGAGAATGTGCTGCTGTGAGCGGGAATTAAAAAGCATTCGCGTAAACGGTTTATATTTTAATATGCGAATCTATTTCGGTCCGTAATCTGCGCCCGGCAGTCCCGTATTTTTTTAATTAAGTCATCTCATCGGGTCGTTTCTTGCCTTGCTTATGAAGTTATTACATGAAAAAAGGCATTGGGGTAAACTGAAAGAATGAAAGGGGAAAATGTATGGCAGCGACGGCGATGGCGGTAGCGGCTATCTTTCCGCGGCCTTTTAAAATCCACGGTAAATGTTTAATCGGTTAATATCGGAAAAAGGTAGGTAAAAAGTGCCGTGGCATCTGCGGCATATCGATATCGGTCCTTGGTTCCTTCTTCCGTATCGTTTTTCTTTTTTTTTTTATGGACTCGATCAAGAAAAGAGAAAGAAGAAGAAACAGCAAATGAAGAGAGAGAGAGAGAGAGAGAGAGAGAGAGAGAGAGAGAGAGAGAGAGAGAGAGAGAGAGAGAGAGAGAGAGAGAGAGAGAGAGAGAGAGAGAGAGAGAGAGAGAGAGAGAGAGAGAGAGAGAGAGAGAGAGAGAGTAGAGTAGAGTAGACG
>NW_012130086.1:1170933-1176757 GCF_000143395.1 Atta cephalotes
AGAGAGAGAGAGAGAGCGAAAGAAATAGAGAGAAAGAGCAAAGAGAAGGAGAGAACAGGGAGCGAGAAATTTTCAGGGAGGAAATATTTGCAGAACCACGAAGAATACTCTGCAGCTTCCGTTGGCCGTATTTTATCGCTATCTAATTTCTCTTGCTGATACCTCCACTCCCGTTATTGTACAGCCGCTATTGTAACTATATCGCAAATAGTGGTCTACTTGGAAGAGAGCAGTCCGATACATTGCATACTTTTTTGTATATTCCGATAATTACGGGCAACAAACGAGCAAAGTTTGATAAATAATTTTTATAGACGAAAAATGTAACGGTCTGTTTGCGATAATAAAAACCGGCAAAAATATACTGACGGTATTTTCGACGAAAAGATACTTACAAGTCCATTTGCTACTACATGATTCTGCTCCATTTTTATTAAAGCAGATACGCTCGTCCGGGCTTTTTCCCCCCTCGTCAAAGCAACGAGATATCACCGCGAAGTTAATTTCGCAATGAAATATGCCATGGTAACCGCTTAATGTGTATTGTGATTCCCGCAGGATAGTTTTCTTTTGTGATGATGGTAAATAGTTACCATGCGCTCGGTGGTGAGTTACTTTTGACAATTGTTAGTCTCTTCTCCAGAAATGGGAATCATTTATATTCAGACGAAGCAAAGCGCGGAATTATCCAAAGTGTAGACAAACATACAAAGAGATATCACAAAGCATTGTGCGAGTGAAGAAAACAAAGTGAGCATTCGAACATAGACAAAGATATGAGAGACAAGAATATAAACATAATATAAACGTAATATAATTATATGTGATACATAATGCACTCTAATTACAGTATATTTTATAAAAGCACATTTTTGCATGAATTAAATATAAGATAAAAAAATAATTATTTTTAGTTAAATATTATTATTAAATCACGTTGAATAATTTGATAATATAATGGATGTTGTTTGTAAAATATTTTAATTATTCCACGGCAAAGTATACGTTCGTTTTAGCGGTTTTCTTGCTTTATGAATTTCAGTGCAAACATTTGATTTTTCTAAAATACTAAAATATCTATTTTTAGAGAGAATAAATGTATTTTTATTACTCTATAACGTTCTTTTCTTTGCGTGAGATTTTTCTAAAATCCAGTTTTCCTGGAACAATCGTGCACAACTTCTTCTATTCTTCGAATGACATTGCGGTCCGTTCGCGCATGCATGTGCAAAAGTTCCGCATGTAAAGGATAAAAAGTAAATAAAAACGCCAGAAAGTACAGTTTTCCAGATTGCAAGATGTGCTTCTCAAAGCACTCTCGCTCTATTGAGATGAGCGAAACGACTATGAACCTGAAAAAATCTCTCGAAGACTAATAACCTTTCATTTGCAAGTTTGAGCTAAGTTTTTTGACACAAACGAAATTTTATTCTCAAATTTCTTTCTTATTTTTTGCTTAAATTTCAATTTTAATAAAGATTTTTATATAATAAATAAACAGAGGTTTCAACATTTGAGTTAAACAACTATTTGGTAATGTAATAGAGATGTAATAGGAAAGTAATCTTGAATTTTTCCATATTTTTAAAAGCTTAAAGCAGTAAAAAAAACTTAGGCTGACCAAAAAAGATCCAAATTGCAAAAGAAAGATTAAATCCGATCTCTAGATTCTTTTCGATATTTATCAACAAAAATATATGCATACGTTCACAAGGCAAGAATTGTGATTCTTATCTAAAAAGATGAAAAATTATATCTGTTATGTCTCTCAAAAGCAAAAATATATGAAAAATATTTATTTTTTTAATCTTTTTGTTTAGGAAAAAGACTGTAAAATACAGAAACATTCAAGCATTTTCAGGCTAAATTTTGTTTCATTAATAAGGATATCATTGAATTGACAAATTGTCAGGTTAATATTTATAAACTTCAGATTTGAGACTTATTGGAATCGAAAATAATGAAAACTCTCGCAATTGATAGCCCGTCGTGTTTCTCTTCGTGCTCCTTGCGCCTTTTCTACCTGGCGATGAAACAAAAATATCCAGCGTGCATTTGCGCGGAAACGTGCGATTTTACGGGTCGCGGCTCACCCCCGTGTGTATCGCGACTCGGTTCCAAACCCTCTCTTGCAAAACTGAGCGAGGGCGCGAACCTGGAAATCAGCCGTGTATCGACTACGTTTTTCTTTCTCATGGACCAAATTTCGAACAAAATGTCTCGGAATAGCTTTTCGTAGCTCGTTCGAGTCTCACCCGCGCAATACTCCATCGCGCTCGCACGTACGTTTGAATTATAACCCGCGCGTGCGGAGAGTTCGTAATAATCGCCTACGTTTTATCGCCGCTGTACCCAGGTCACCCAGTGTACAACAGGATGCGTCCCAGAGGGAACGCAACGAATCTCGCGTGCGGCCGAGCCTCGCGAATCGAAAGAGCCATGAATTTATATCCGAAAACAGCTCCGTTATTCTTGATAGTTTTATGGGGTTATTAGTCAGGGAATAAACTACTGTAGCTGATATTCTTGCGTATTTATCTGAATATATAGTGTACGATATATGTATTCTGTTATTTATTTTGTTTGATTTTTTTTTCACATTTTATTTATATTAACCCTCTGGCTATTATGCATAATTATAGACTTCCAGGCACAGAAAGTAACGCGTTACTTTTAACACTGTTGTGCTATTATTTTTTTATGATAACGACTTTGATAATGACTTTATAATTTTCCATAAAGATAATGATAGCGCCAAAAAAGAGTCACTTTTGAAAAGTAACTCGTTACTTTTTTTAAATGAATAACACGTAATGATAGTAGGTACTTTTTAAAAATGATTTTTTTTTCAATCTTGGCGTTATCGTTATAATAAATTGTAAAATTATTATGACAAATCTTATTATGACAAAATTATTTTTAAAAAAACATAATGATATTATAAGTAACTTTCTATTTCTGTGTAGACTTCCTAATAATTGATTTTTAATGAAATGCCACTTATAAAGATTTGTTTCTAAACAGTCTTTTAGAACAAACAGCCACAGTGATTCTTTATGTACCTCATTAGTGTTATAGATAGAAATGTTCACGTTTTGAATTTGTTAAAAAATGTTTGCGTTTTTCAATCGCATTCCAAAGCCGAGTTATTCAATTTCAGCACGAATCGTAGCCAAGAGTTAAATAGAAATTATTTGAATACTTGAACTGTAAAACTGGATTATAGCGATTTGCCAATATCTACATGCAATTCAGAATCGTGTCACCTACATAGCTCTAGAATTTATATATCGTACGATCTGCATCTGAGATCGAAGGTCCTGAGTCGTAAAGTTCCGGTGGGTACTCTGCAAACGCCTTAGTACGTCACCCCTGTGGGCGATACTTAAAAGTTTACTCCAGAAGAAGCCTGCAAGCCCGCCGGCCAAGTACTCGGACACTCGTTCACTCGTCCACCAAACTTCAAGTGTAAGAAGACGCATTTCCGAGCGTATTCAAGCCCCTTTTACGATACACTTCGTCCCGGGGCGTAGTGTCAATCGTTCGCTATTCAAGTTTCACGCTAGACTGGTTGGTAGTTTACGGTAGAAGTGTCGGTGCTTTTCAAGTATTAAAATTTCCAGTGGGGATTGCCTGCGCGTTCTCGCGTCTCTCTTCCTCCTTTTTCCGAGCATCGACGCGCAAAGTTTCTCCCCCGCGACTCTTCACTGAAAAATTGCACTACGATTGGAAGGCTCTCGCACATTAAAACGTAATCGGACGTTACGGGCAGAGTACGATAAAGCTAGCTCGCGGGGGTGGATAATTACATAATACGATAGCTACGGCATTACTTATGCGTCGGGTGTAAGGGAGATTTATGGTGCACCGATGTGACTCCGCGCGGCATCGCGTGCGCGTGATCAAATTAAAAGTCCGCCGTTTAAGTACCGCGGATTCAATTAAAAATGATGCATTACACCGCGCGTATTTATTATACAGAACTTGTGCATCGACACACGTAACGATATTTCTCTTCTAATTAAAGTACTGAAAAAAAAATGATCACAGTTGCGTTCACCGAAAATACTACTATTATGGTACGTACATTCCGTGTAAACTCAGGCACGTGTCGGTACGCGCGTTTTTTTTATTTAATGCCATATAAATTAGGACCATCCTGGTTCTTTCATTTCTCTTTTCGTTGGTGGTGAGAATTTTGCTCTTCCACTTGGCGAATTCATGAAATGCGTAGAAAGTAAGGGCTTTTCCGTGATATGTTTCTTAAATACAAGTGGATTGCATTCACTTTGCCGGTGCAATCATAAAAAAGACCACAGCGATACATTCGTCAAATCAAATTTTTCATCGTGAAAAAAAAGGGAAATAACTCGTTCACACGCCACAATTTCTTTTTTTCGTTGCTTTTATTTTTTTTCGCTGTATTTTTTTCCGTTTGGAATCAAATTACACATACGTTATTTTTTAGCCTCGGTGCATCTAATTAATACTACAATTTTTATTGTAAATATTTTTCCAATAAATTAACTATAGATAAATATTAAATACTATTCGCAATAAAAAGACATGCAAACTGCAATACTGACTCTAATGCAACTTTATTCTTCAATAATTATACTTAATTAACAGATCCTTAACTCTCATTTAATTTCAAGTTAAATAAACTTAAGATGTAATTTATCGAAACATATTTAGGCAAATGTGCGAGATGTTTCACGTTTTGCAGCGAGTTTGGTTAACAAGTTTAGATATCAAATTAGTCAAAGATATCAAAATATTCTATAATTTACTATATCCTTGCTATTTTCTATGTTATTTGCCGTTTTCGATGTCAAAAGGAAAAGGTCTAAAGAGAATTCAGATCATGCAACTTCGTGTACTGCAATATTGTTAGTCGTCTCGCGTGAAAGTCGTCCATTTCATCGCTCATTCTCTTCCTCTGTTGTACCAGCTGTTGAGACAATACAGTTATGTGAACGCCACGTATCTGGCAACCTTCGGATTGTCTGGACACTGACTTGTACGAGATAGAGAGAAGGAATCGTAACTTGAGTGTTACAGAGCGCCGGATGTCGCGCATTTCACTGCCCGTGAATTATTGCGTCTATGTACAGGTCACGAAACGTAAATCGCCGAGAGATGCTGGTTCCAAGATCGACATTACTTTTATAGTCAAGATACATTGTACAGTCGCTGCGTAGAAAAGCCACAGAAAAATCGATTAAATTAAGCAAGGACAAATGACGAGATGCACACGTGCAAGGTGGAGAGAGAATGCAAGAATACATTCATGGACGGACGTAAGGCTTGAAGTTCTGCGCTCAGGAATTTTCGTGCACTTTCGCGAATAAAACGTGTCAAATGTTAAATATCTATTTTCTATATTAAATATCTATTTATCTGGCCAATTATATCGCGCAAAAATAAGTTGAATAAATATAGATAAATAATATCAAAAAATGTATAATATCGAAATATTGCAAAATTATTCTTTTCTGCATAATAACCGCGTAGAAATAAAAAATATTTATCTTGGTTAATAGTTACGATTAGAGTATGCACATACAGATAGAAATGTCAACAACCTCCATAAATACATTTGAATCAATGTATTATATAGAAAGTTTTATAACGTGCAAGAAATTGTATATCTCTAAAAATGGATTTAAATTTTATCTGAGAGACACTTGTGAAATATATATTTGACAGAAATATTTTAGGATGGACTGACAACCTCAGATTAACGAGAAAAGATTCGCATGAATACACACACACACACACACACACACACACACACACACACACACACACACACACACTACAC
>NW_012130086.1:1177989-1179959 GCF_000143395.1 Atta cephalotes
CGTCTTTTGTTCTTGCTTAATATATGAATCTATGAGGAACGAAAAATTCTCTAACTTTTTTCATTTCCAAAAAACAGTTTTTCCACATAATCTTTTGCACAATTAAAAAAATGTTGTAGATATTATTTAAATAGTATGACGATGAATAAATATATAGTTTAAGAATATATAGCTTCATGTGGTACACATCTTGATGGTACACGCGAGTCGAATAAACCTGGCCAAGCGCGTCGCACACGTTTCATGAAAGATGCACGAGTGCATATTGTATTAGAGTACACACATGCGCTTAAAATAACGCACTACGTCGTCGAGGGCTTTCGCGCGACGAAAAGGTGCAACATCTGAGCATGCAAATCCGCGCGAGAGTCGCCCTGTGAAAAGTTCGCTGCGAGAGAGATGGGACTCGTGCGAGAAAAACATCATCAGCTGTTCTTCGCCCTTTAATACATTCGAACTGCAAGCATACTATCCATCTCACTTTTTATCGCGGTGCGGTCATAATAATGAAGGATTTGACGCATATGTCGGCTATGTCGCTATAAATCGTCTTTTTTCTCCATCTGCGTCTGCATGGGGTAGATACAAGCGCCCTTCCGGTATTAGAAATTCACAAACCGATTGCCACCCATGTGCTTAGAAAATTGTTACAGATTCTGTAATAAACTAATTATTACTGTAATAAACTAATTATTAGCAAGAGAATTTGAATTTTTTTTTGAAAATTTTCATAGAGCAAAATGATACAGTTTCGAACATGATATATTTCTGAATTAAAATAAAATTTGAATCCAATTTTTGTTGTTCAAGTTTGATTTTTTTCTGTCTGATGTTCTTTAATACCTTCCACACAATGAGATTAAGGTTAAAATTTAAATCTTAAAAATTGAATTATTTTATTTTGTTTAGAATTATAACACGTTCGAAATTGTGTATCATCATCTATGAAGTATATAAAGATTCTAAAAAATTGCAATTAGTTTGATAATCTTGAAAACTCTTGAAAGTTTTGAATGTTTCAAAACTTTTGAAAGTTGTCTATAAAACCAACCAATGTTGGCTATATTGGCCATAACATTCGCTATACCGTAACTGGTTTAATAATAGTTATCTTTCATGACTCTTTCAAATATTCAAGACTTTCAATAACGTTCTTCCAGTGCCAAAAACTTTCAAAAATATTTTTGTTTCAAATAATATTCTGAAAATTTTGTTATATGTAAAATGATTCCGATGTGTCTTAATCACATCATTAATTAACTCTTCATTACTCGCGTGGAGAACATTTCAGCCTTATAAATTCGCTAAATGTATATAATCTATTTATACATTAGATATTATATTTAGCGCAAATTAAAAAATTTTTATTTAATTGTAAAATCTGTAAATCATTAAAATATGATATTAAGATGTCAGAAACACTCCACGCAAGTAATTACGTCGCAAAAAATCACGCGAGAAATGTAGGATTAAATGTAGAATTAAATATAGGATTAAATTGTCGTAAAATAGCTTGACAGAAAAATAGGAAAAGCTAATAGTTTCTCCTCTCATACATACATTTACTCTAATATAAACGTCGTTTTTTAAGATTAAAAAAAGAGGAAAATTGTTCCCGAAAAATGTAAGGACAACTCAGTTATTAATGAGATTGTCGTGTGCCGAGACCAGCCGTATTATTTCGTTCTGTGATGCAATACACGAGTATGCCGACGTAAATTCTCGTTTGCGTTGCAATGCTGTGGCAGGCAAGTGCCGATGTCGTGTATAGGTGTGGATGCATGCGTGCGTGCGTAAATGAGCGTATATGTAAGTTCACGCCGGGAGCTTTACTCTTTTGCGTTGGTATTAAAGTTGTAACCGAGCTGCAGCGAGAAAAGAGGCCGAAAGGGAAAGAGAGTTGATGACGCGATGTGGAATGCAGTATGTGGTAAGAGTGAATGAAAGAGAGAGAGAGGGAGGGGGGGGAG
>NW_012130086.1:1179987-1191663 GCF_000143395.1 Atta cephalotes
AGAAGAGAGAGAGAGAGGGGGGGGGGGAGTGGGGAAAGGGGGAGAGAAGCTGATGTACCAGCCACAACCTGGCTGGTTGGCAAGGGGTAACTGTCGAGCTATGTTTATTGCAACCCAGTTTGTAAAGCCCACTTTAAATGGAAATAACGTACCTCTCTCTACTTCCTTTCTACCTCTGTCTTGATTCTCCTCTCCCTATCTCTTTCTCTCTCTTTGTTGCGGAAACAGAAGTTTTCACGTTCGAAGCGACTACCCCGACGCGTTCCATATATGCGCCCTGCATCTGCAGCTGCATCTAAGTTTGCCCGTTTGGGGACTCTTGGCGGCGGCTACTCTTCACGCGGGAGAATGATCTGGTTTCTGTTCTCGGGATAAATTGAGAAAACTAATTGGATAAAAGAGCGAGAATGTGCATGTGCGAAACAAGTTCTGTTTATATGATTTTTTGTATAAGCAGAATGCACTTACATTTCATTTAAAATTTTGTTTCTAAAAGAAAATACAGTATATATAGTGAATATAAGTTGTATAGATATTATTATATAGATTATTATATAGATATATGTGTTCCATTTCATTTCATTTATATAAATAAAATGCTTGCACTTTATTTCCAATGTTTCCTCACTTACGATATGATTACTTCAGTTAAATAGATTGAAAAACTATGATGAAATTAGTGTCTCTTTTGCGTAGCGGTTTTCAAGCTATCGCTTGACGCAATTTTACGTATTTTATGTATTGTAAGTTGCACATCGTTGCGCCGGTATTACGGGGAATTTTGCGGGAAATGTAATATCGCGGTTGGATGCCGCGACGGGCTTGTCGGGCAGGTAGCGGTAATCCAACAGCAGGCTCAGTGCTACTCGTCTCTTTCTCGCATCAAAGGACGTCTGTGCGTCTGTTTGCGAAAAGTAAATTGGAGAGCGGATATAGCTGATAAAAAATTCCGCGATTCAAAAACGTCGCGAATAATCACGGGGATGTCACCGTTGCGATTTGAATTCTTTTATCTCCTGTGGTCTTCAATTTCGCTTGATATTTTCTCGCAATATATAGAAATGCCTTTAGCTTCTTTCGAGTTTCTGAGAGTGTTAAGCCTTAAACGCCTCATTGCGGAAATAATACAGTAGTATATATCATAGTCAACAATTCAATCACTTATGATTTTTATAAAACTTAATATCTAGAATCTTGTAAAAATGTTTTTTTCAATCGAGACGTTAGATATTAAGGAACATAACGGTACCAAACAAATGTATGTATCTTTAGTTATAAAAAAAGTTTCTATTCAATGGAAAAAGCATTGAAAAAAGTTGGATGCTATATCGAAAAGGCGTTTAAGGATTAATATTTATACATATGAATGTACAACTTTTAGACCAGTTCAAAACTTGTGTATTATAATTGTGTATACGCATGGCTTTAGTTCGACATGACATTACTGTTTCAAGATGCGAAACGATCATGACTATAGCCGTGTCAGTGCTGCGCGATGTGTTAATATTGTTCGTGTTCGCGCACCGTCGTAATTATTTTATATCACGCTAGTCATTGCATGAGT
Source organism: Atta cephalotes (assembly GCF_000143395.1). Lineage (NCBI taxonomy): Eukaryota > Metazoa > Arthropoda > Insecta > Hymenoptera > Formicidae > Atta > Atta cephalotes. The sequence goes on from NW_012130086.1 coordinate 1,181,552, forward strand.
ACACCATGCCGGTTGTTAGAAAATTGCGTGCTTTTAATTATTGCGGTTGCGCTAAACCGTTTCGTTAGTGCAACTTTTCCCTCGCGAGGCAAAGGTTCTTTTCTAGAACATGAGCTTGCGGCTCTATGACGAATGAATATAAAAATACATGAACTACAAAAGAACGTTGCTACCTTTCTGCATGGAGAAAGAATCTCCTTGAGCAAACCATGTTGTTATGTCGCATGTATGGTTGACGGAATATGCACAAATATTCCAGATGCGCGTTTTGTAATATCTAAAAGTCTTCCTTACTATATATACTCTATATAGTACATATAGTATATGTATATATAAGTGTCTATATACATGTGGACGCAAATTTGCCTTGCGTTTATATAACATTTCGATCATACGCGATCTCTTCAATTTTACGAATCGATAACACTAAAACGTTTAACGTAAAACACACAGTAAACATCTTTTTTAAAAAACATGTTTAAGAGAAACTAATGGGAAAAGTGCCACAATTTTCGAGAAATCGCACAGAACTTCTGCAAGGAAGTAAAGTAATTAAAATAAATAAGTTAGTCAAAGTTTTGCTTCATAATTAGACCAGAGTATGATGATTAAAAAGTTACATTTCCGCTAAAATATTTCTTTGTTCGCATATTTAATTTCGGTCTCCCTACGGGAGTCTTTACATTCAATTTAAATCGTGTCTAACATTATGTTAGAATAGACTTTTAATCGAAAGATGATTCATTCACTGCAGAACGAATATTGACTTGAAAAGTATTGTCTTCTGAGTCTTCTCTCTGGCCGGTTTCTGATCTTCTTTCACTATTCGTATATGGCAAGCGTACACAAAAATTAATCTCAAGCTGACTGTTGGGTGGCAGAAGAGTATAATCTAGCTACAAAGGGTTAACATATCACGCGAGACGTTTCTGACAAAAAAAAGAAGAATATAAACTAACTGGTCGCATACGTATTAACCGCGTTGCAGGTGCTCGCGAATTTCACGGCATTAATAAAAATACAGTGCGACTGCTGTAATGCAGACAGTTTCTCAAGTCCATTTACATTGAGAATTACAAAATATTACATTTTGTCGCAATCTGCGCTTAGATTCACCCTCTTCAATGTATCAAAAAAATTGATAAAAATACGCTTCATGTCCTACATCTATCCTTTAGTTTTTTATTCACAAAATATTATATTATTTCAAAATTGATTTGTCCTTACAAAGATCGAAAATTCAAATTGCAAGAGATTAGAAACAAATAGCTTTTCTCATAAATTAAATTAGAGGATAATAAATCATTCTTTTCTTTTATTTAATCTGTATTTCTTAAACATTAATATCTAAGCCAAGATAAGTTGACGTATTTACTTATATTTACTTATCTATTATTTTTGTTTCTTTTTTCAGGTAAGTTTGCTTAGTAATCATCACACACATGTCCCCTTATTGGTATGGTAAGTTTAGATTTGCAACAAAATATAATGATATTATTCTAATTTTGAGACAGTAATTGTTATTAGTATATAACCATTTCAATATGATTTAAAAAAATCATGTAGAATGCTTTTCGAGTATGATCGAGCGATCATTTATATAAATTTTTATTACTATATAAATTTTTATTAATGACTCTTCATATTTTTTATATACATATGTATACATATGTTTTATATACATATGTAAATATATATAAATTATGTAAACAATATTAAGAATATTTTAAAATTACATAAATTATGTAATATATTAAATATCATAATTAAAAATTAGATATTAAATGTATTGAAAAATTACAGGACTCGAAATAAATGATTGGAAACGGGAAACTTCTCAGAGACACGATAGATAGTAAAACATTTATCTTCTTTTAACTTCGAACGATTTTTAACACGTATTTATAATTTAAGAGATAGTTTACAAAGAGATATTTGATATTAAAAATTAATAACTTGTGGCAGAGAATGATTTCCCTCGATGTTTGAGAAAACGTTTGATTTCAAATTGATCAAAGAAACACATAAATAAAAAGTCTTCACTAGACCAGAAACATTCAACACACAAGGAATTTTTGTCGGTAAAAAGCGCTGGGGTCTGATTCAGACTTCCGTGACTTCGATTGAGCTTAACGAGCAAACTTTCGCTTTGATAAGAAACGCTTGTGAATCGTTATACGATAACTGTCCCAAGATAGAAAAGAGGCACTGTGCCGAGAATAACGGGAAGGAAGAAGAATTCATCTTATTCCTCATACTTTTTTTTCTACTATTTCTCCATTCTCATTTACCTCCGAGCGCACGCGCGTAACTCGAATGTACGGCGCAAAACTGGCTATTCAGAGCTTTAAGAAGATTCTCATAATCCAAATCACACAGGTGAGCCATCTACTCGGCCGCGAATTGGATATTCAACCTAATTCCTGCGCGGCGAGGGACGTAATGTAACTTCACTTAATTCCCAATCGGCTTAGCCTACATGCATCGCCCTCGGCACCATATTCCCAGGACCATTCGGAATTCTGCGATTTACAACTAATACTTGTACGACTTATCACTTCATATTTTATTTTAGATTCAAGAATCACAGGCGTTTTCGTGTTATCTTGCGCCAACGTCGTTGACAGAGAAATATAAAGCACGCCCTGGAAATTTCGTTCGTGTTTGCCTTGTTTTCTTCTTCGTCCGAAATTCGCTCCTCTATTTGAGCGATTCCAGGATGTTTCGAGAGCATTGCGCGCGCGGAAGTCGTCGGGATAATCGAGTTTACGATGCAAATTCCAGCAATAATTCACATCCGACAGTCGAACAGATATTTGCAATCCACCGCTCCATTATTTATTTACGGGTGGGGATATGAAGGAAAAAGTGCACTCGAGGACTCCCGCACCGCCGGGCTCGTGAATAACGAAGCGCGAATTGGAAGCACCCGGAGGCGGTAAAGGATGAGGGTTGCACGAAAGAGGCCAGATGAATAGAGCGGAAATGCGGGTCGAGGTTATAGCGTTGCGGTGTACAGCCGTTGTTTCGACGGAAATGGAATTAACGTCTTCTCTCTCGCATCGAAAAAGAAAGAGAAGTTTTCTCGGACCCCCGCAGGACGAGAAACCGGTAATTAAATTCACGATGGTCCGCTAGCTGCCGGCTGCTTTCGAGATATCTGATTATGGTAGACCACTATTGCCGCATCTCGTCAGTCGTAATGCAAGGCAAAACGCCCGAGACGAAACGACGATAAAGTGCAAACAGAATGAACAAGGTACTCACCGTTGAACTTCATTTCTCGAGTTTCGCTCCTCATCGTGGGTTGCGGGACGTCATTTACCGAGACGAATCGCTCGTTGAAAGCGCTGGTGATCTCTGCAACAGATTTCACGGTTGCAAGTTATCCTTCGATAAAGATCTGATTATAGATCTGATCGTTACAAGCATCTTAAAGCAATATAAGGCTTCGCATGACATCAGTTAATAGCAGATTCTTGACGTCATTTCGAGACGAAAATCCTAATATTCGAAACTAATATTCGAAGCTACAATAGTTTTTAAATGGAAAAGGTTTAAATTAATGCTTGAAAATATCTTTATTATTGTGCAATGTATAATGCCTGCGCGAATTTCAGACAGTTCGATTGACTAACTTTAAACCCTTTTCATTTAAAAACTACTGTAGCACAACTTTTAGTATTAAGATTTTTGTCTCAAAATGATTTCAGAAATCTATTATTAACGGATGATACATCCTGTATATCTCGATACTCGCACACTCGTTCAACAATTCGGGCTGTTATATAGCTCTAGATATATCAAAGTAGCGCAAAGATTTTCCATTTTGGAACTTACTAACTATACCATGTACCAATAATACCAAGCGCTTATTAGATTAATAGATACAGACAATTAGGTCGAAAATGTCGATCGAAATAGGAAAGTCAATAGGAAAGTTGTTGGTATTTCGGCTCAGATGAAAGGATTGCGCTACTTTGATATATTTAGAGCTTAGGCTGTCGGCTCAGAACTCGCAAACAATCCAGTCTGTTTTAATAACATCAATTCGGAAGTACAAATAAAGTTTGCTCGATCTCGGTGGCCGTTAAAATGAGATATAGCGAGAATATTCCAGTACAAAGGAAGACCTGCGCGCCATGATGCTCGACAATTGAATTCGACACGACGACGACGGACGTACACGTGCTTAATCGCGTTAGGTCCCGCGAGGAAAATTAAGTTCGCAGTTTCCGCACGTGGACATGTGTGCCACATACGTTGGACACATCGTAAGCGGTACATCAAAGGCCGCCAATGTGGGACTTCCATTAGGAGTAGTGCCGTTTATCGCGTAACAACCTCCACTATCGGGAAACGTGGCGCGCTGTTATGCGATTCCCCTCACGCGGAAACTTTGCACGACGATCCGCAAGAGTTTATCGTCCTGCCCGCGGCCGACAGCATGGCCTGCAATTAACTTCACAAAAGTTCTCTCCTGTCGATGTGATCGGCAAAAAGACAACCGCGTGCGCGTCGGTTGAAGTTTCTCTTCACGTTCAAGTTCTATCCTCTCGTAACTCTAAATCCTTTTTAGATCGCAGCGCAGAGTTTCTCTCCGACTGGTGTCCGTCGATGTTTGCTACACGATTGTATTTATAAGAAAAATTTTCAGGAACATAGACGAGACGTGTTGTGTGTGTGTGTGTGTGTGTGTATGTGTGTGTGTGTGTGTGTGTGTGTGTGTGTGTGTGTGTGCGCGCACGCGCGCGGGCGCGCGGGCGTGTGTGTAGGAACAACCCTGATATTCCTTTCGTCGAGTTTCCAACCTCCGCTCCGCGGCGTGTACGAACGTCGTATTTTCTGGTAGGTAACAGCTGGAACTCGGCGACGATCTTCCGGCAAAGTTCGCGGGTAGATGGGTTAGCTAACGCGAAGTTGGCCGCTCCCTTCTTATCGCACGGCAACGATAAGTTTCAGTTAGGTCAGCGGGGGATAATCCGTGCGGCGCGCGGGGATATATGTATATACATATATATATATACTATAATATATGTATATGTACATATGTATAATGTGTACGTATGTACATGTAACGCGACGCGGCGCGGTCGTATAACATAAGATTCGGAATGGTGGGCGACGTTGCATGCGCGACATAAATCATTAAGTTAGTGGTTCCTCGCATATCTAGCCGCTTTACGAGGGCGCGGCGACGTCGTTGCTCCTTTTGCGAAAAGCTTTCCGCCGGACTTGCAGTTCGTTTCTATTTTTACGTCGTTAACCGCAAGCCCGATATCGCGACTTAGTGCACCGTTCCATTATGCTTCGCGCGAAATTTATTATGCCCGCGCGGCTATCTCACCGCTGCGTGCCGGAAGGCCGGCAGGGCTCGACGGTGAGATGACCTGGGAAATCGGTAGCTAAAAGCGTACGGTGCTCGCAAAGCGCGCGGCTAAATGTAGTCCGTTGTAAAAATTTAATGAATATAAAAAAAAGTTAAGATACATGTACATTCGTTTTCGTTATTATAAACGTTCGACGGCGCGACACGGTGTGTCTTATGACTGCGTTTGTAAAGAATCAATTTAATCAACTCGTTTTGTTTCTACGAGAAGACGATTATCGGCAAAATATACTTTACATTATTCTCTGCTAATTAAATTGGTAAAAGTATAAATTAAAACGACTTAATTTGATGAGAAAATATATTATCCTGAAAATTAAATTTCTTTACTTTATATTAATGAGTATAATGAATGTATCGTTAATTATAATGATATTATAAATGAAATTAGAAAGATAACTTGTTAATTATTTTAAAATGTTTTTTAATTTAGTAAGTAGTTAATATAATATGTTATTTCTTATTTATATATAATAATTTTGTAAATATTCTATAATATTATTGTCCTTGAATTATTTCAAATCATCGTTAATATTATATATGAAATGCTGCATATATAATATATAATGATATTAAGAATATATAATGATATTAAGAGATATTATTACCTTATTTACTAAATAGATTCTCTTCGATATCAAGTAAGATCAAAATTAGCTCGCAGAAATTTTGAACGAAATTTATTTCGGCGTAACTATTTTCCGGAATCACGATTTAACTCCCGGTCATGAAGATTTCCGGTGCATCGATTCTTAAACCCACCAAATCGAATGTAATATGACTGGCAGTTCCGAGATTGAATTAACAGTCCCAATTAGGAATCTATTTTTATCGACAAGAACTGGTTGCTAACTACGTTATCCTTTCTGTACTACACTATACTATAGCGAGGCGCGACGATACGGATTTTACAACGTGTCCTCGTGTCGTACAGATCGAGTGGGCGTGACAGCTATGTCGTGTTAATTAGAAGTCGGTACGTTCTCGCACCCAAACACCAGCCAACGGTAATTCCACTTTGGTCGTTTGCCGAGGTGCTATCTCTTCGTTGTTCTATATTGTATGCATGTATGTCAAACGCTAGACTACAGAAATTATTGAAAATTTGAACTACGCTTTATGATTTAGAACTAGTCTTTAACATGTTTACAAAGAAATAATAATCACTTTACATCTCTAAATTGTTTCTAATAATTGACTTAATCTATGATTAATCTTGAAAAAATGTTACAGAAGAACGATAAAATATATTCTTTTCAAAAATATATTAGAGCAAATCATACGAAATGTTTTTTTTTTTCATAAACAAGAAAAAAGATTGTTGTTCCAGTTCACTTCCTATATAAATATAATTCTACGTTCTGATCGTTTAATTGCATGTGCATAATTTCAGATATTTATTTAAAATTAATTCACCCAGTTGTTTTGTTTAATCTACAAGTAACTACGAGAAACATGCAGAGAAAGCTGCGATAGTGACCGTTGCTATTTGCGGATTGATATGCGGAAAATTTGCATTAACGCGACGTGTGCCGCGACAAGTTAGATACCGGTTACGTTACGTTGGTTACATATGCATTTTATGGGGTTAACAAGTTACACAAGTGAATTGTTCGGCAGTACGGCATCGCGTTAAATTATTCCACAGCGTCCTGCCATTATTCCTAAGCTAGTTTATCCAGCATCCATTTCATCAGGACCATTGCTTTCACTAAATTTTTCACCTCTGTCAAACTAAAGCAAATTCCTTTTTTTTTAACTCTAAAAAAAAAGCAACGTGATTTTTTGTAAAATCCTCTCGTTATCAAAATGCAACTGCCATAATAAAAATTATAAAACTAGCATTTAATAAATCAGAAAAAACCTTGATTTATAAAAAAAAGAAGAAATTTCTTAGTGTACAGAACCAGAAAATAAAAAATGAAAAATAAAATTAACATACGAAATATTAATTATAAAATATTATTTAAGATTTAACAAAAATATTTGAATGAATTTTGTGCCCTTCGACAAGCCGGTCGTTCTATAAATCAAACTGTCGAACAATACTGGCTGTAATTGCAAACTGTGATTCAATTCTCGCGTCATACTCACCAATCGACTAGAAAATTGCATTAGGCAAGATTGTGTGTCTCGTCGTTAATACAACTGCAGCATTATTTGGAAACGATGCATGACACTCGCGTCGATCACATCGAAACAGTTTTACAGGCTTGGCCGAACTTTTCGGCCGTTTCCGTTCGGCACGTAACGTGAATGTGAATGAAAACAAACGGGATGCGATAGCGCCGCACATCGAAACCATTCCACGTGTACTTCCGGTTGGTTGCTCTCTCGATTACGGCGAAATTCCACTGCATTGTAACGTGCACGTCGCATTGTAACAAGCGATATACCGTGTACATATACGCACACTCATGTATCGAGGAGGCACTTACGCATCGTGCAAGATCGCCTTGATGCACAAGTATGGGAGTTAGGTGAATCGCGTGCTCCAACGACGATGTCGTGTTAATTACTCTACAGCCCGTTTCGTCGCCTTCCCAACACGAGGAGAAGCCACGACGGTCTCCGCTTCGAAACCCGTTAATCCGTCCGCTCATTGTTCCCAGTGGCGCACGTTCCTTAGTATTCGAGCACCCTGCTAATCCGCGAAAGTCGCGAACAAGGACGTCGGGACGGGAATCGACAACGAAGGGAGAACAGGGAGAAAGGAAGCGAACTGCAAAATGCTCTCCTCGGTCGACGTTAACCCTCAACTACTCACAACCAGCCTGGTTAACCATGCTCAAATTGGGGCGGCTTTCGCAGAGGATGATAGCGCCTAAAGCGACGGCTTTTAGACTAATACTTCCATGCAATTTCGATGGTGATTTCTCTCTGAAGGCTTTTTTACTACGATTTATTCGAACAATTTAGAGTCATTTCTTCTCAGTGAAAATATTAAAAAATGTATATATGTATAATGTATAATATATACATTTTTAATATATACATTTTTATATAACAGGATTAAAATAATACAAAATATATTATTACATATCTGTTAAATTAAAATATTTCTTATCTCATTTAACTTCTTAATTTCAAATATTTCTCGTCACGTAAAAATGACATGGTATAAAATGGTATTTTGTATGTGCAGTTAAATAAAAATTCGAACAAATAAATAAGCCATACTATTTATCGAGAATGATTCATTAAAATTGAATATGTAACTAATTAAGTAAGCTCTATTTTCTCAAATTTTCTTATAAATTATTAAGCTAGATCACTGTTGCACTGAAGCCTCTCCAATTGTTAAAGATTAATGACGCGTATGTCTTCATGCGCGTAGGACGAAGGGTAGAGGGTGAGGGAAGGGAAATCGTTAAACGCGGTGTTACAAGATAAGCTCGACAGGCACGGATGTACCAAACTCGGCTATAAATTCAACGAACCATTAATTTTCGGTACCTTCACGCTCGAATATGCCTCGAATCTGGAATGTAAATCTCGACAATTTCTGTCTTCGTGGATCTCCCACGGACTTTTTGTGCACACGGTCGTTCTATGCACGTGTGTATGTAACTGTCTGTCTACGAAAAGTGCGATGTATATACTTTCCAGGCACGTACCCGCGGTACGACGACGCGTGGAATGGTAATATGGCTTGCATATAATGTTTCGATCTCGCCTGAGGGAAATAATGTGAAATATTTCCGATTACCGGTGTCACCCTTTACAACATTTTATCGTGCTGTATCGACTTTTAATCCCCAAAAGCACTGAAATTGTACGTCGAGATTACAACGTTACTCGTATTGTTCATGTCGAATTGGAAATGAAATTTCCAAGCTGTTAAAATTGCCCAGATCGGCATCGAAAATAATAATAACTAGAAATTTTGTTTCAACAAAATACGGATGTATATATATATATATATATAACTGATAATCGCGAGCTTCATTGTTTAACTACGTATAATGCGGACGCCAATCGAACTTCCACTTCGTAATTTTTAACAAGGACTCCAAGTATCATAAAAGAACAATCACAAACTTAGAATCTCTTTCATCGACGATAATTTCTACGTTTTTCCAATGCATAATTGCGGCGCATCGCGATCGAAAGTTTCCGGAGCGCGAGGAGACTTTGGTCGGCACTTAAGAAGTAGGAAGTCCGGAAAGCAAAGGCGGAGTTCTCAGTGAAAAGAAATCTTTTTCCGGTGGAGAGGATTCACGGGAAATTATTTACTACCTTCATTTACCAACTATAATGACAGTCGCCGTCTTCTCGATCGGAACTTTCTCGTTCACGCGATGTATCCAGACTGTAACCTTCACGACGACAAAAGGAGCGATACTTTTCCCGATACACAACCGATAAATCATTCCGTATCCGACTAAGGTCTGAAGAACGTTGACATTAAATGATCATCCGTTTCAGGGATGTACCGATTAGCAAAGTCCCCGTAAACTGCAGCGTAATGTACAATGTAATTTTATCGATTTATCTATCATTCGCATTGACATTCAACGATCTATTATCATCGATGTCGCGATGTTTTCTTAAAATACAATTATGAATTTATTGCGTCTTTCCTTTCTCCTCAATTATACAATTGATTATACAATATATCTATATAAAAATCTATAACAGAGTCTGGCTGCGCGAGCGATTGTGTCAAAAATTCTACGAGAAAGAAAGATATATATATATATATATATATATATATATATAT
>NW_012130086.1:1191683-1194892 GCF_000143395.1 Atta cephalotes
ATATATATATATATATATATATATATATATATATCTTCTTACAATATATTTTATCTCACTCTAACTTATAAATTATAAACTATTTCACTTTATAATCTGAATTACAGTTACAAAATGAGACAGATAAATTAAAACGAGAGTATACATACAAGAGAGAACTATGTACATCTTTCTTCTCGTTGAATTTTGATAAAATCATTCAAACTCTGTTATAGGATCTCTATATACAGCTAAGAGCTAAGTCTGTGGAAAAGGCTTGTTGCTTTTTAAATAATTAAATGTCTAGACTGTTTTGACATTGACTAAACAGTATGATGGAAGAGTCTGTTGAAGAAGATTCTCCAATTATAAAAGATACTCATGTTCCTCTCGTGTACCACGTTTCTTCTTCCCGAGAGGTCTTTCTAGATTCGAGATGTTCCCTTTGAAAACATCGAACAGCGAAGACTGATCGGTACAGCGAAAGGTATATCCGCTGCACCTGCAGCATAACGATTCCGCATAGTTCGCGGATTTAATAAAACGTCGACAAAAGTTTCATAGCGCCAGTACGAGTATTGATATATATTGATACACCAAGTATGACTCGTCTCTGTCGTAACGTGGACACCACGTGGCTCGTAAATTTTAGGAGACCGTCTTTGATGGTATCAATATCGCCGCTTAACCCATCCATTCGATATTGGTTTAATAACAAAAGTGATAAAGATTTATCGGTAGTCTCGGAGAAAAATCAAATAAATACACTATAAAATATAACTCTGGTTAAGAGACGCACTATAGAAAAAAAGTCTCGTATTAATTGAAATTTTCGTAGATTCAACCAGAAAGGAACAAATCAGATATTTATAGTTAAATTCATTAGACATTGTAATCGAGAAATGTAATTAGGAATTCACTTATGATCGCTAGAATTCTGATCGCAATGAGTAGAATTCTGTTATCAAGAATGGATCAATAAGAAATTTTGGAATATTTAAAAGGAAAATCAGGATTAATCATCTGGTATTTCCTACAAGAATTCTTTTTTTCGTTCTTTTTCGAATAGACATATTGGTTAAATCTACCAGATTTCCGATAAATGCAACCAGATCTTTTTCAACGTTAATATAGACGTTGTTTATTTCGAAACCAACATAGAAATGGATTGATTTATATTTAAACATACATGGAAGATAAAAATAACAAAATATTATTTAATTCAAGAGATTGGATTGCCATTACTTCTTTGATATCTAATAGTACAAAAAACAGATTGATTTAATAAAAGCTTGTAAGCGCTTGAAATTACGAAGTGAAAAATATATAGAAAAGTTGGCAGTGTACAGTTACCTAATATATTCTGTTTGCCTTGAAAATAATGTAAAGAAAATTTTGAAGTAAATTGAGATAAAAATGTTTTACGTCGCAAATCCACTATAATAAGATCTCTAAAACCTTCCCGATAAAATAAATGGTCCATGTATGCGAACGAACATCATTTCCAGTCGTCGTTTGTATCTCGAAGATAATAACTTTATGAAACTTCAATTATTAACGTCACTTCTTTCCGTGTTTATATGAACCGACCAACAACCGAATTACCGCTTTTCGTCTGCGGACGAACACCGACAACTGAATTATTTCTATCCATTCACATCGGCCAAAAGCCAACAACTAAATCGACATCAGTGACAGATTCGCCGGGACGATGTTAAAAGCTCCAGAGTAAAAAAAGAAAGGTTTTCGCACTTCAACAAAAGAATTACCGTCCGCTTGTAAATATATACTAGATGGAAGTTCGCGCGCAGACTTATTGCCAATCCCGGCGCCAAGTGTTACATTAAAATTATAATCACGGCGTGCAAGTGGCATTCAGTTTAACGTACCGAAAAATGTACTGAAATAAATTGCGCTAACCATATTTATTGACGAGCCTAGAAATTAAAGCGTCGAAATTTCATTGGTAGAATTTCTTAAATGATTCGTTTCACGTTTCAAGAAATCGCATTATCAAATCGTAACGTTCGCGTTTCTATATAATTTATAATTTGTTACAAATTACGTCTTGTTTTTACGGAAAGAAGTTTATCTGAGAAGAGATTCGTGATATTTTTGAAAAGTTGACGTCTCGACTTTCGATCTCGCTGGAGTCGGAAAACGTGAATCTAGCCAGACGATCCTCTCGACGGAGCGAATTATCGTTTCCATTTCCGGGCCCGTACGTTTCGGCGCGGCCGTTACCGGGTAGTATTATAATATGCGAGTACATAGCGGAGCGCGGGGATGCCACAAAGGCGAATCATATTTCACGACTTAATTCGAGGGAACTTATCTCGCGACGGCGAGAGATTAACTTTAATGGAATCGAATAAATTCTCGCTTTTCTCTCGCGTAGCCCGCGGCCGGCGTTTCGCGCGCGCGAAACGCGAAACTCGGAAGAGCCGCTCGCGTCATTCCGCAACGGCGTCTTCCTAATGCCACACGCCAGTTTCTGAAATATCACGGCCATTAAAACATGCGCTACCCGTAGCAGTCGACTCGTTCTTACTTCGCAAAGGAAACTTACGTCGCAACATTTTCGTTGTCGTTAGAACACACAGGATGGCCAGACAGTATAATTCGCGCGCAAATAATTGATCGGTCTCGTTTGAAAAATTTTACCGTGCGGATTAAACTATTTGCTGCTGTTTGAAAGGCATGAGGCTTTGCTAATTATGTTTGAATATTATTGCTAATGATAATTCACTTTATAATAAGTTTTAATAAAAACTATGATATGAATTATGACTGATGCGAATGGCAAAGGCAGTTTCAATGGCTTTCAATTTCAGAACAAATAGAAATCTAATCATAGAAACGTGACGATGAGGTGCCACTCATGACAATGATATTGACGTGACGTTGACACGACGAATAGCGTGACTTTAATACTTCAATGTCAACTGCCAACGCTGGAAATTCATGATAACCATAGCTTTCTCTTAGAGAATTCAATGTGAAATACCAAGAAAATGGGTATAAATTAAGATTCGAATAAATTTTATTTTCTTCAAGCTGTACCTATTAATTCAAATAGCCTTTCTTATCTAAGGTTTGCTTTCTATTTTGGTTTGTTTCTATTTTTTAGAGAGATGCTGCATATTAATTAAACATGATATAAACAAATGTAAATTGTTATTGTATCGATAATAAATTTGAAAATCCAATTTTCAATCTCGCTGGTTACT
>NW_012130086.1:1196092-1199206 GCF_000143395.1 Atta cephalotes
ATATATATATATATATATATATATATGTATGTATGTATACGCAAGAAAGGATTAAAAATTGCAGGGCGATTGATTGAGAGTGGGATGGGAAGAGTTTAATAGTATTTTGTCTCTGCATGTATATTAATGTACATTCACATCTAGCGGAGATACTGCGACTCTCTTTGTCTCTCATGTTAATCACTCGCGAAAAACAAAAGTGAAGAGATCAAGGATATAACATGACGAGACAATTACAAGAGTTGTACGGAAGAAAAGGAAGAAGGAAAACTCTCGTTCAACCGTCATTACTATGTGACTCGTCAACTGTTGAACGTAAAAATTCTAGAACGGAAACAGTAAGAAAAAAACGGTAATTAGTGCACGTCACTTACATGAACACAGTGCGTTAGCGCGTGAGAACGATACCTCTATTTTCCCTCTTCAGTCCTGGAAGCGTAGCTTCGTGTCAGAAGGCAGAATTAATGTTGGAAAATGAGGTACTACCTTGATAATAAGGCTAGGTACCCGGCCCAGTCGTAAATCGATTCCGCGATAGCGTGCGATAACCCGCGCGCGCTCGCAATTTTAACCCCCTACGCTCCAGGAATTTATCCTCCTCGGGGATAATACCGGGCCGCATCGTTTTAATGAAGAGCCACGAGCACTGCTGCCTCGAACTCCATTTTTTTCAATGACCGAGAAACCGATGCTAATAACTGCGGCTATTTCACGTGGCTGCTGCACTATGCCGAGCGAAGCACGAACTCCTGCGAACTAATTAGCGGTCGGTTTCGGAAGCTCGACGAAATTTTTCAGAGCAACGATCTTCCTCAGAAACGAATAATGTTACTCGTTTAGATTCGAAAAGAATAAGTCGCAAATGATTAAATGACGTTCCCATTAATGTCGCGGCCCCTCCACCACTTTCTACGAAATCTTTTCTCAAATGAGAAAAAAAAAGAGGAAAATTTATAATAAACCGGGCGCGGCATTTTCTCTCTTCTTCGCCGATCGATAAGGCACTGCCGCCACGCCGAAATTTAATCCCGACGATCCCTTTCTCTCTCTTTTCGCTCTCGTATACTATCGCGACGAAAAGGCGAATCGCCTTCCTCGGAGTAGACTTTTATGAAGACACGTCTTGTGGGTTTCCTATACTCGACTTCCCTTCCTCGCGCCGGCATTTTTCACGCGAGTCGACTGTTTCGTACTAAAGGTCGGATGTGACGTACGTCACGGGAAATTTTCACCCATGCAATTCCTGCAGCTCGTAAATTCCCGTCCCTGCGCGTTCGCTTCACTTTGCTCCGCGGAGACGCGGTTAAGGTAGATGCATGCGTGAGTGCACAAAAGTATTAAGCTGTAACGAACCTGGCATTCGTCTCTTCATCGAATGAAGACCGCCAGAAACCGCCAACCGCTTATTTGCGCCTTTTCGCATAAAACATGATTAGATTAAATTTCCCTAGAAATAATAATTACATATTGCGTTTCCATTTTAAATGCGAAAATGAGTCAAATAAGAAGTTAATAGTATATATAAGCTCGGTATATTATGAATATTTTGAAAAATATTATGTCAATTGTGATAAATGTTTTAATTTAAACTCCACTTCGTTTTAATATATTTTTGGTAAATATGATACACGTTAATTTGATTTGTTCTCTTAGCGTTTCAAATAGAGTCCTAAATTATGCAGCAAGGTAAAAATAATTTTGTTTTTCAAGAGCGTTTACTTTTATGTCCATTATGCAGACATTTGTTAAATCGAATTAATACAAGACTCAGATCCGATAAAATTAAATACGACGCATATAACGAAGCGAATTTCACCGGCGAGGATTTGTGTAACGATACAATGCAACGATTCCCGAGAAGAAGGAACTGAACTATTTCTACGTCATTGAGTTTCACGATTGTCTCTTGCTCGCTACAACGATATTTGAAGACAGCTGAAATTGTTCTTGCCGGTGCGGCTGTCGTTGTATCGTGGCATGCGAACAACAGCAATTCGAAGCTGAGACTTTCTCGAAACGGATTCCCGAAACTCCCCTGTCGGCATTTCAGCCTCATAAGCGAAATACTTCGCCATGCGTTCGAACTTCTCGCTTTCGCCTTGCTCTTGTTGAACGCAGCATGTCGATGCAACATCCTAAGGAAGACATTTCTAGTTAAGCAGATGGCTGGAGAAATATTTCGGAATTATGGAAAATTGTCAAGATTGTTACCAAACGAACGCAACGATGAAAAATCTGTCACATCAACTTCGTTCGTTCCTTCGATCATTTCGATTTAGCGCGCGTGAGCGGGCCACGACGATTAATCTGCCGTCAGATCTTGTGAAATGCAATATTTATACAGAATATGCCTGTATTTCCGACGTAGCGTTACCGGAAAGCGAGATTACTTTGTAAAGCCCGGCTGATATGTCGATACTCCTGCAAAACGTACTTCTCTCCCTCTCGCCTCGTCCAGACTGTGATACTCGAACGAGAAAATCTACATGCGATACCGGAGATGGAATACGCAGAGTTTCATTTAAAAATATCGAAACCTTCAGAGAGAGAGGAAACCTTCATGAAAATTGGCTCAGTCAATTCCCATCTTCGCTAATTGACGTTCGATAAGAACGGTAGAGATTCTCTAACCGCACGATGCCGCTCGTGATTTCTCGTACGACTCGGTAAACAAAACTCTTTCGCAAATCGGTTTAAGGGTATAAATCTTTAACCAGACACGACGTTTCCATGTTGTTCGATTGCGTAGCTTCGGTTCTGCTTACAAGTATGTAGCAGATGTTTACCGGCGCCAAGACAGTCAATATATGGCGCTTTCGTCTGCTTCTCGTACACTTGTAGGTAGTTACACTCATAAACGAAATACTGCACTTTCTATGCGACTCCGTGTTTAATCTCCAAATACGCACAAGCACATCATTTAATCTCTAAAAGCCTAGCGTCAGAGAGACTTCAATTTCTGTAATATTGTGAAGAACTGGTGATACAAAACTCACATAAAATAAAAGAATATAGTGATTATAAAAGAATATACTTGAATAAAACAGATAAGCTAAAAAGAAAAGAAAGAGAGAGGGAGAGAGAGAGAGAGAGAGAGAGAGAGAGAGAGAGAAG
>NW_012130086.1:1208174-1213755 GCF_000143395.1 Atta cephalotes
TCTCTCTCTCTCTCTCTCTCTCTCTCTCTCTCTCTCTTTCGTTGCAAAAGTTAACCTGTTATTTTTTTTATCCTGATGCGTTTACCTCTCAAGAGTATCCACCCTCGCTGGCCTAAACGATACTTCTTTCCATTTCTTTTCCTTCCTATTACGGATAGCTTTCGTCGAAGAGCAACATCCGTCTTTGAAATTAAACTATAAGTTCCAGATGTAATAGAAGAAAATATATAGAAGATAAAGAGATTATCGTGATATGATAATAATTTCCAAAAAATAAAATATTGGAGCGATCATACGTGTACAAATTTTATTGTCATGGCTAGTCCGAGTTAAAAACAATTACATTATGATAGACACGATAAGAAACTCATTCAATTTTCTCTCCACTACGCCATTTCCGATGTAACGTAGCCGAATGGAAAAGCAGAAATCCGTAGCAAACGATTGTGTTCTTTTAGAGAGTTGATTGCGTTTCTCGCAATGCCCAATGGCAGTTTCCGACATTACTTGCACGTGTCTTCCACAGTCTTTTGTTTCGGTTTCTCTATTTCTTCCACTCCTAAGCCCTCTTTCGTACTTAAATCGTATGTTATGTAATTTCATTGTTTTTTTCAAAAGTACAGTTCTTTCCGAAGAAATCAGATCTCGATAAATAAACGAAAAATTCAATATATATATATAAAAATTAGTACCCTATCATAGTATTATACACATGAAACGAGATATTTGTGTTTTGAAATAATCAAATTTAAGCGGCAAAGTAGAGAAAAGTACATTTTCGTTTACGTCATCCTTTATAACAAGAAAAAGTAAAAATTTCGATTTATTTTAAATATATATTCCTGTCTGATGTCTAAGAGTGATTTGACCCCTTAGCTCACAAGTTTGTCTGGAACAGTACTGGCAAAGTCGATTAATGTCATTAATATCAATAAATCAAGCTTCGTAAGTTCAATTAGCTGTAAGCTGTTAATGTAGCTGTAAATTTGATTAAACTCACGCGGAAGGTTTATCACGCGTCCCTATGAAACGACGAAATTAAATTTTCATTCGCGCACGTCCTCGTCGAAAATCGATAGCGGCGCCGATCACAGCAGCATTTTTTTCCAGTCAATAAAAGGACTCAGAGATTTGCATTCTATCTAACGCTACTAACATTCACCTTTTGTAAACTCTCCTCCCGTAGATTTTCCTCTCACTCTCTCAATGTTTGATCCGCCAATTAAGTTTTATGGTAACGCACATGGGAGGAACACAAAATCCGACATCGCGCCGGAACGGGCTCACCTTAGTCAAATCGATGAGGAAAATAAAATGAGCAAATGTTCCAAGTTCCCTTTATTGCTCTTTCTATCAGTACTTTAGTAAATCCTTAACCCACCCTCCCTTCCTCCCGTCGGCATACTAAAGTCACTGTCGCCTTTACGGGCTCGTGGACGGACTTTACCCAAATTCTAGAAGAGTAATGCTGTCGTACTCAACCTGGAAAATACGTTCGATGGAGAAGAAGACGTTGAAAGAAGCGAAACGGTCGCAAACCTGTACCTGAGATTGATGCTACCATTAATGCTATTATTTATGCAACTGCTAAAATTGCGAGTTCACATCCGGTCTATTTTTTTCTATGACTGAACTATAGTATACAGTTTTGGAACTTAAAATGAGATAGGTATATAGGTTTGATATGTGTTTAGTAAAAACGAGAGAGTTTTAGTGTGGCAGGAATAGAAAATAGATTTGTTATAACGATCGAGCGCGTCTTGTTCAATTTCGTGCTGTTGCTATGGAATTCTCCGTGCGAATTCACTCCCATAGCGCAACCGCGTAACATCGATAATTAAATCCGAAAATTGACGAGTGTCAATTGCGAAAAGTGAAAAGTTACATGAACATGCCTGTTGAGTAACTTCGTTACTCGACGCTCTCATTAGGGAATGACAGCCGCGACAGAGTTTTCGATTCGATCTAAAAAAGAAAAAAAAGCGCGGATCGCGCTTTTCTCGCTCAGAAACAACCATGCAGTATAATGAAAAGACCCAAGGAAACTAGGACAGATTTTCCGAGTATGCGTTCACTCAAAACGCGGTGAAAATAAACGAGTCCGCCGTATCGCCGCGAGCGTTTCTACGGTATTGTCATTCTCGTGCTCTCACAATCGAATCGTGCTCGCGACGTTCTAATTATTTAGATATCACATTTGAGAAATCGAGGTTCCTCTGATAATGAATTAATGTTATTTTGAAACAAATAACATTATCATTAATTGTAAATTATAAAAATAGGAGTTATGAAAATTTATGAATAATAATCAATGCAGAAAAAAAATTATGTTAAGACTTGTGCATCAATCATTCGAAGGGACTGATAATATCGGCAAATGTTCATAATTTAAAAGAATCGTCGGTAAAAATGTAAATTAAAATTAAAGTGCGATGTTGAACGCAAACGATCTTTGTCGCGAACAATTCGAGCAGAATGACTTCTTGTCGAGTTTATATTTGGTATCCGTGACATTAAGGATAAGTTAGTATAACGCGCACAAACTTTATTCCAAGGTTTGTTATATTTGTTATATTTAAAACGGTTGTTTAATCACAAAAATTACATAAAGAGGCTGAAACTCTTAAGGTAAGAACTGCGATAGCTGTGCGAATAACTTCTGTCAGCCTGTTGCACGTCTCGCACTTTTGCTGAGACATCAGAAAAAAGGATCGATATCCTTCTGTCGACAAGGTGATAGAAATTTCAGAGTAGGTGTTCGATTGTAACTCGATATTTCTTATCATGGTTGCAAACTTTGTTTTAAATAATTTATTCATGTTGATAAGTAAGTCTGTACTATCTAAGCGAGAATAATCACCTATGAAACTAGATGCCAAACTAGATCTAGAAATACACATACATGCGCATACATATAGTAATAACGATCTTATATCTATTACCGTTCCATTTATAAATTGAAAGTGACAGCAATAGTTATCAAATACAAATAAGATATCAAATACATATCAAATACACCAAATATATTTATCACAATAGAAGCATTATATAATTACGTTATATATATATATATATATTATATAACTATTATATAACTATTATATTATATAACTATTATATATTATTATACTATATATTAATAAAATAATTTTTATTTTTTATTCTTAGCAAACAAGTTGAATTTATTTATCATTATTTTGACGTTAAAGTGACGACAAATAATGTCAGCTTGTTTGCTAGAAATTTATGTACATATAGTATATTATATTCTAATCAATCTCTATACTCAATGTATTAATTTTCTTGTTAAGATTCTTTCTGAAGAATCTCATATTGATCGCGCACAAGGCGTTTCTTTCGAATTCTTCTCGCGTTTTTCTCTATCTCTCTCCTGTAATTACCTCATATATAAACCATGTGCTCTATAAAACATGTATCCGTCGGCTGCATCCCAATTTTTTATTCAAAGCACTTTGCGACTTCACCGCTCCTAAAAACTTCTCCGGCACGTACCACGTTCCACGTTCGCGGCAGCGGAAGTTAGCTTTCCGTTTGGGCTCTCACTTAAAACTTATAAATGCAATCCGGTCATGATGTTTGCCCGTCGATGACTTTTCCACTCGCGTTTCTCTCTGGTACCTGAAGATTATTGACCCGACTGCGGCGGGATGTATTCCAAGTCTTCCCAACTTTCCTCTAGAAATTCTATTTCCTCCAAAAATGATTTCACTCTTCTCCCTCATCCCTCGACTCGGTCGAATCGTGCAGAGCGATGGCGAACGGGGAAAGCGCTTTAAACCACCCAGAGATTTCTTCCGGTGAAAAATCTCCGGATTTTTAATTTAACCTACGATCCAGAGAGTTGCAACAGTAAAGCTATGCACGTGACTCTTCTAGCCAACGGGAGTTAGTTTTTCAAAAAACGCGTCATTCAAGTTTCTTTTCTATTTATATCTTAAAAATACAATTACTCCCACATTTTACAAAAAAAAATCTTAAATTATTCACAGAAGTGTATTCCCCTATATTTAATGCGTTCATAATTTATTTCAAAATATTTTAATATAATCGCATTTTATATGAAATGTTTCTGAAAGAATTTGATATCACAAATAAATGAAAACTGAAAAACTGTACAGAAAATTTAAAATTAATTTTCTTCGAAAGGTAAATTTGCATTATCTCGATTTTTGCACGTATATATAGATAAATTCTTATTTTTAACATCATTTGTATTATTTTAAATAGATATATAAAAAGTATAAATGTATTAATCGATAGTTCCAACATTTGCGGAACTAATTGGAACAGCGTCTGTGGCGACTGTGATGTTTGTTTATTAGCAGTTGGCGAAATTCATTGGGCTTTTGGGTCGCGTTTACACACGAAAACTGTGCACAAAGTTCAGTAACGGGCACGTGCGAAGGAATCGATGTCGCTACATTCGTATGCATGCGCCGTTAGCGAACTGCGTCCCAGGCTATGTTGGGGCGATGTGTGTTTACACGCTGATATAAAGCACGACTAGTGAGATGCCTGACGGGGCGTACTCGTTCGAATTTGCGAGAATTGCATCGAAGGATAGTTTGAAATCGGAGATTTGCACAGCAATTCTCGGGGTGCCTTCGAAGTGCTTCGATTTTTTTTTTTTACATAAAATTCTCTCTCGATCTCCCGTAGCTACGTAACTGGAATGAAACTGTTACTGCCTTACATAAAACAATCGTTTTAATAAACTGCTATTTCCGTTATTATTCCAATAAAATATTATGTATGTATCTATATGATCGTGCAATAAAATACGACAGCTGCAGCTCTGATATACACATGACTGACGACATGAATATCACGTCAAGATAACTCTTCTTCTTCCTTTTATCGAGCTCCATCGAATTTACAATCGGTTTTATTCGGCGCCTGAATGCGGATGTGGACGCGAAGTTTATACGAGGGAAACGAATATCTTCAATTTTCTTACGGCTGGATAACATTCGCTTCACGGCATGCAGCGATAAAATAAAAATCGGCTTAGCGCGGGAGTAACGACGGACTTCCGTGTAGCCATCGCCAGTCGCATTTATCAGCCGGCTATTTCATTTCGGTAAACGCGCGCACCGCATTCGTAATCCTTTAAAGTAATATCGGTACATCCGCGCTACATCGGATTTTCTGAAATTGATTTACAACGCTCGATGCACGCACGTTGGCGAGGATTCGTCCCGAACGGCGTGACTGTTTGCACCGAGTTGCTAAATAAGTAAAAGTGGACATGTGTACATCCGCACACATGTGAAAAAGACTTCCAATAACGATACATTCAATTCAGAATCGTTATACATATCATGTTATAGGAGATATAAAATATTTACGAAATATCTTCTAAAATATTAACGTGCGTATAAGAAAAACAAATAAGAGCGAAAACTTCCTGGCAAACAAGTTGACATTATTTGTCAACTTGTCATCATTTTGATGTTCAGCTTGTTAACTGGTTATATATGAATAATTTTCTTTAGTTCTGCAAAAAATTTAATTCTGCTAGTCTGTTTGAGTCTGACTCTCTCTCTCTCTCTCTCTCTCT
>NW_012130086.1:1218974-1223426 GCF_000143395.1 Atta cephalotes
AATTAGTCGCGCGCGCGCGCGCGCGTGTGTGTGTGTGTGTGTGTGTGTGTGTGTGTGTGTGTGTGTGTGTATAAAATCTCGCGCGCGCGACAAACATCCTTTTTTCCTCTTATTTTTGATACAACGGTGACTCGCGTTGTTGTGTTGGTTGGTTGTCGACGTGTACCAAAATCCATGTAGCATGTTTCGTAACTTATTCTATTTTTGTTTATATTGCACCAAGAGAAAAACATGAAACTCGTAGCTACAATTACGATCCGTTGCGCGTTCGTGTAGGCATCAAATTTTTCTACAAATTTCAGGTTCGCCAAATATTATGAAGGATTAGTCGAAACTCGCGAAAAATTCACAAAGACACGCGCGCGTTGAAATGTCAAGCTCAGCAAACTTTATCATTATTTATTTTATTTTTTAGTTAGATTTGTTTGAAAGCGTCAGAGACATAAGGACGAAACCTCGCGCAAAAAGAGACGCATATTCATTTCGCGCGGAAAGCGCGAACTCGCGGTGGTGGAAACTTATGTGAATAAATGAAAAAGTAATGTACTCCGTCGTCGGGCTGCATGAGGGCTGCATTTTGCATGGATGATGGTATGCGGCGAAGAAGCGAGTAATTATACAATAGCTACACCTGTCTGTTCCGGAATGCATACCATGTATGCACTGTACGAGTGCGTTTTGCAAAAACAGTTTAAAGCGATAGAAATGAATGAAGAATATCAAACACACAAAAGAAGAATTTTGCTAAAGTATCTAAAATTTTAACTAGATAGAATAATTGATAGAAATATTGAAGCATCTAAAAGTTTAAATACAGATCTGAAAATAATTTTGTTGGATCATCAAAATAATTACGTAAGATGCTCAAGCTTGCTACAATGTCCAAATTTAACTTTTACAGCATTGCTTCATCATGTTTGAACATTCTACATAATTCTTTTGATAGTCCAATAAAATTATTTTCAGATCTGTATCTAAATTTTTAGATACTTTAGTAAAATTATTCTTTCTATGAAAAAAAAACCAATATTGTATATCATTGATAATAAAATTATACACATACATTATTAAATGTGGATTAGATTCAATACTTATCGCTTTTTTCGGAAAATGTTCATATATTATTGTTAGAAACTGTATTCGCAAGTTTCGACATCGATATGAATAATATCAACATATCGCCTCGAAGCAAAACGATGATAAAGAAAGAAAGACGAGATTCATTGGCGCAACGCGCCAATTGTTTAATTTGCGAACATTATAGGAAAATTCTCACATCGAGCGAACGTCAGTCGGAAAATGATAATCTGTAAGCGAGTTAAAGCATACTCAGCATCATAATGACACGCTAGCTGTCGTCCCGCTCCACTCCGTTCTTTTTATCTCCTAGATTTCTCGTTTTGTTTTTATCGAGAAATTGGCACCGAGCGAACCATACAGACAACTGAGAGGACACTCCCGTTCGTTCTCATTGCCGCGAGGCGTCTCCAAGTTTGTTCAAGTTTAATTGAGCTTGAAAGTTTCCGACTTGTTGTCCGGATCCACCTTCTCGATATCTCTGTCTTTTGCCACCTTTCGTCTCACCTCGTATCACCCTGTCTCAACGCTCTGAAATCGAACGCAATGTTCTCGAGAACGCAAAAAATAGTCCGAATCTCTCAATTCAAAATAAATTGCTAATATCAAAATGTTTGATACATCTAGATAATCTTTCAATACTGGTATCACACACTAAACAAAATTTAACAGCTCGCTGCAAGAACAAGGTTTATTTATTCATTTTGCAATGAATTTATAGACAAGACAAGATCTCATTCTGTGCTGTGAGCTGTTAAATCCTGTTTATTAATTTAAATTTATAAATAAACGGGATTTAATACAATAGTATTAATCTAAATTTTAAATTAATAAAGAAAACTATGTATTTTTACATCGAAACGAGGTCGATACCAAGTAAAATGAGGGATGATAAAAAATGAAAGTATCGAGATTTAGATTAATAAAAAATTTTTGATTTGTTCAAGTCCAACTTCTCTCGATATCTCCATCTGTTACCACTCATTTTATTTGATATCACAGACATCGTCTCGAACGAGGAAACTCTCTCGGACGCAAAATATTAGGTTTGTTTTTTTATTCCTGCACTAGACTGCACTAGAATTCCCTTTCTCATTTTCGCCAAATATCAAACATGTACCTATCACTTTAAGTTCCAAAAGTGTACATTGGTTTAGCCACAAAAAACAGATCTATTGCCTGAATCTCTTGATGATAAAATAGTATCAGTATCGAAGTATTTAATATTTTCGATTGACACATCTAGATGAACAAGTGAATCTTTGGATCTCGGCATCGTACTTGAACAAAATTTACCAGCTCGCTGTGCAGACGAAGCTTATCCATAAATTCACCGTGCGTAGCGATATAGGCAATTTAGATTAGCAACTGTGGTTGATCTGCGGTTTAAATGTCAGGGCCAACGTCAACGATACATCGACGCGTCCATTAATGACGGGGTGTCTGTGGGGTGTGGCGAGCGCGATAAATCAATCGCTTTCGCGGCCAAGTTTTGACAGGTGCATTATCCATATGTGCACATATTTTCTTAGGTAACGCATTGTGCATGGCGATACATAGCCATTATCGAATTGCGCCGATTGTGGAAATTGGATAGCGATTGTAAAACATGTCGGCCAGTGAATAACTAATAGCCATTTAGTGTCTTGAGAAAAAAGAGACAAAAAAAGGGGAGGGAGGGAAGGAGAAAGAGGATGATCGTTTCCGAAAGATGCGGCGAGAGAGGTAGTATTAATTAAAACAGTGAGAATAAAAATAAAACGCAGTCGATCGACCGATGCGAAAACGCTTGAATAATTCAGCACCGAAATGTCACGGACGGATAAGCTTCATCGCCTCGCGCGCACTGGAATAAATTAATTCGGGATCAATTAAAGTCGCGCTGAATTGCAACGTGCCGGGTCAGTCGGTTTGTACGATCTTTAATGCAAGTCTTGTTTTTTCTCGCATATCCGCTACGAAATAAATTTTCAGATAACTGAACGGTCAATTATCCTTTTTTTTTGCTTTCATAAAATGCGTGAAATTCTACTCTCGACGCATTTTTATAAAAATTTCCTAGTTTTTCAGATTCCTAATTTGATTTCGCACGCGTGATATCAATGATGGACTTGGTTTCCCGAAAAGAGCTGCAAATTTTCCGAACTTGTTACACGCAATTGCAACTATTGAATTCCGCCGGTTCAAGTCAATTGTTCGAGCACACTTTCAAATTCAGACAATGGGACCGAGCCCAGCGAGAAACTCATTAAATGAATCCATTTATATAAGCAATTTGTGTGCACGGGGAAAATGCATTCGCGAGGCCAGAATCAAACCGCGCGGATAAAGCGTATAAATATTATTCAACATCGACGATAATTACACTCTATTCACAGCACGCTATCGAAATTACCGTAACTAAGCAATTGTCATGTAAACTTTATGATTGCGCACTTGGACGTGTAAAGTAAATGTGATCATGGTCGGCATTTAATTTATTGAGGCTTGTCTTACAATATACCGCGCATTCATGATTATTATTGCCTTACAATATGCTGCGCATTCCATGCGTGATTATTATTTCATATCAACGTTTATTCATAACGACAGATGTTGTCAATTCGGACACCGTCAAAGGCTTTGTAGTCAGTTCCGGCATCCATTCGTGAATGAATCTCCATATTTTCATTACTGCTCACGTCTGCATTGGTTGCAACGGCGGCCGTTGTGAAAAAAAGATAGAGAAAAAAATGGGACATTAAATCCGCCCCGTCTCTGCTAAATGCCGGCGAAACGCATTTTATCGTTAATATCGCTCTATACGTGACACATACGTATGCACCGTGAGCTCGTTCGGTCTCTCAGTCGAAAGCAGGTGCGCGTAAATTTATTTATTACTGCCATTAAATCGCCTCGCCATTAAACCAACCGCGAGATATCTCTTTTCGACTGCGCTCTGCACTATGGAATGCAACGAATATCAACCATCCACCGATCGATTTTTCCGACACGAGACACGCAGCTTTTCAGTGGCTTTAAAAACTGAACGAATGCGCACAGGTGTCACCGTCTCAATTATTTGCGTGCTTTTCCCATTTCGAGCGATCTACTCTCGTAGAGCATATTACTAAATCGCTGTTTCCTCTCGCGCAATATGCATTTCCCGTTGATACAAATATTTGATGTACAATGAAACAAAAAAACGATTTCTTTATATATTGCTAAATCTTTATATACTGCTAAAAATCAGTATATAAAGTATATATTTATACATCAGCATAAATGAACAGGTAACATTAATCGTCATTTAGAATTGCTTTTAATACTACTATCATTTTGTCGAAAATCTGTATCATTAAAAGTATAACATTTGCTCTCTCTCTCTCTCTCTCT
>NW_012130086.1:1228559-1231459 GCF_000143395.1 Atta cephalotes
TATATATATATATATATATATATATATATATAAAGTTTTGTATATAGGAAGAACATTTAAAATTCGAATTAAAAAAGAATGGACAAAAATATTTCACGAAAGATTGGAAATCCACTTAAAAATGAGAGTTTCAAATTCAGTTAATACATCGGCGACGGAGGAAATACGTAGTTGCAACGATCGATCTCGATGGACGTTCAAGAACACGTTGTTACGCTTGGTCTACCAAAATCACGATCTCAAAGCTTTACGGCCAGTCTTAAAAACGCGAACGAAAAGAATCGTCGACAGAACGGCCCGTCAGAAGGGCACTCGGTAAACGTTTGTCGTTTGCGAACTATTTGAGACGTAACTACGCGTACACGAACGAAAGAGCCTCCACGAGACCGTTAACGGTTGAAAGCCGTTAGACCCCTCTAACTCTTCGATTTTCCCTCTTCTTTCGCTCTTTTCCCCTGGCGCTTTTCTCATTATCCGCGGGTAATCGTATCCGTGGCGCAATCGCACACGACCGGATTCGTATAATCGAGACCCAAGCTCGCAGTTTCACCGAGTGGCTGTCTCGCCCGAAGTGCACAAATCGTGCGCATTAACTTTTTGCATTCACAAGCAATTACGTTTATTCAATGATTAAAAGCGTTCTATCAAATGATCCTTTTCTTTCAACCTCTTTCTACACGATAAAATTATCGAAGCTAAAAGCAACGACCTTAATTGACAAAAAATAATTTTCAATTTTTTCTCACAATTTAGCAAATACACGAATCGTATTGCGCCAATCTAATACATTACTTACTATACCACATCTCTCATGTCAGAATAATCAAAAAACTCCGTTCGCAAATATGGCAGACGGCGTGAAAACAGTTCGGAGGAAGTTTCCGGTTGGTTGAAACTTGCCGCCGATATTCGTCTTCACTTAAGCCAATCTCTAACTCTCACCCCCTTTCTCTCTCATAGTGGCTCGGTCTGGGTATCATGGCAGTGGGCGTCTGGGCATGGACCGAAAAGGACACCTTCAACAACCTGTCCCGCCTCACAAACGTCGCACTCGATCCAGCATTTATCCTCATTCTAGTCGGTGAGTACTCGTCTTTTTCTTCTTTTATTCCCTTTTTCTCTCGCGACTCTCGAAGACGCACGGAGAGTTATAACTCTCTTCGAGTGCCGAGCTAAACTTTAGTTTTAGGATTTTCTAAAAGTGATTTTAGAAAATTCTGATTATAAATATAATATAAACGTTATCTTGATAGAAAATTATGAAGATTTTAATTCTTTATGCGAAATTATTCCTATAATATCACTTCGAAATATTTTTTCGAATATTTGAAGAAATTCCACCAGACCATTAGCGAAATTAATGCATGAATAATAGAAACGTATTCGACTGAAATTTGCTAACTTTTAGAAATATTCAAATGTAAATTCTGATTATTTTAAGGATTTAAGGATTTAAGAGATTTATATTCTGTTTTTCAATTTAGAACAATGTGAAGTAATATTAGAAGCATACGGGAGATTTTCATCAGGTTATGCAGGATGAAAATAAACCGTAATAAAAAAGAAGGGAAATTACCCCAATAATGCGTCGGCTGATTGCGGTGAGAGTTTCGCAGTTTTCCGACATTTGGTGCGTTCCCTTGGCAACAAAGATGGTGATCGCAATTTTTCCTCAGAACTATCAGCGAAGAGGCTATCATTTCCATCAGCGGAAACATTTCGCACAACTACGCGGTCATAACTTAATTTCTATATTAACGCCACTCGGGCGCGCGGTGACCTCGTAATGGTTGCCCGAGGACGGCATTCGTTCTAATTCGTCCGTGATATTTCGCGCGTTTCCCTCGCGCGGAAGTCGCGCAATGCGCTGTCCGACAATAGCACGGATTTGTAATTTGGATAAGGTCAGAGGAGCTATAGCTTACCTCTGCGAGAAGCAAGCATGACGCGAGCCGGAAATTAAGGTGTCTGCATAGTCGTGAATTTTCCGAATAGTTTAAGTCCTCGAAGAAAAATAAATTCGTTAAAAACCTCATACTTCTTAACTTTCCCTCTTTCTTTTTTTTTACTCTTCAGACTCGGCGGAAAGAATCTGCCATCGAAGTTAAGATCGCGAATTCCAGGACGTCCTATAAGTACCTTTCGGAAACGAGAGATTTAAGAGAGCAATGTAACGGTGTAGAGACAGACTATTTACCATTTCCACTTCTTATAATCATTCAACCGAGACTCCTAGCAAGACAGACAGACATATAGCCACTGCGCTTTGAAGTTCAGCTTCTGTCTGAAGTTGAAATTCAATATCTCATCGTCTTATATTATTCGGCCACGCGCTTCTGCGCTTTGTTTCTCAGAAAACAATCTTCGTAGAACGCATGCGTTGGAGATTCGAAAAATTTTCATCTTGCTAGTCTGATTTACGAAATACTTTTTTACAGATGCGTCAGAGGCTAATATCAGAAAGTTAATAGAACATAAGTAATTTATCCGCTTTAATGTAATTATTTTGAAAAATTGAAAGGCAAGATAACACGTTGACATCCTGTCATTATTACGTCAAGAAAGAACCAGTAATTATTCTTAGCGCCTTTCATCGTTGATGTGATATCGTGTAATAGGCTTTTCCATTCGCGTCAAGTAATTTTATTCATCTACAGCTATAACACATAATTAATAATTACATATTAATTTTTTTTCCACAAGTGGATACATAGTTTTGTTTATCATGCAAGTAAACATTTATCAAAGTGTTTTATCATCAGAGTTTGTTTACAAGATAACAATTCCATTTCAATTAACACAATGACTGCATCGAATGAAAGAGTGAGAATAAAAGTGTGTGTGTGTGTGTGTGTGTGTGTGTGTGTGTGTGTGTGTGTGTGTGTGTGTGTGTGTGTGTG
>NW_012130086.1:1231479-1237098 GCF_000143395.1 Atta cephalotes
TGTGTGTGTGTGTGCGTGCGTGCGTGCGTGCGTGCGTGCGTGCGTGCGTGCGTGCGTGCGTGCGTGTGCGTGCGTGCGTGCGTGCGTGTGTGTGTGTGTGTGTGTGTGTGTGTGTGTGTGTGAGAGAGAGAGAGAGAATAATCAGTATTGTTTAAATCATTTTATATATCGATGAAAGAAAAAAATAATCAATAGTTTTTCGGCCAAATCGTTCTCTCATAAACTATTAAATTAGACGGAATAATGAAATGAAAAATAATGTCCGTTCCAAATAATCGTAATGTATAAAAATGATTCTGTTCAAACGCAAGAACTCTTATGAATCGAAATTTCAAAGATAATGACATTTTTCTCGCCACGAGGATGGAAGATAAGTTACATGCACGCGACATTATCGGCCATTAAAGGGTGCGTTTTGCCTAACGCGAGAGAGGAAGAGCTTTTTGTCGGTCGCGATCGTGATAACCTATTTTCACATGATGCTCGCGATCATTAGTATGTACAAAATAGTACAAAATAGTTTCAGTATATAGATGCAAAGCAAATATAGAGATTCTTCTTGAAAAATAAGAATCGAATTTTATGATAACACTAGAAATTATGATTTGTTCTAATGTCGAAGCGTAAAAAGTTTTATCTTCGAATCTGCCAGATTCTTAATTTTCGTCAAAAAACATATTATTCTATTTTTATGTTAAATAACTAAATATCTCTGAATCATGGAGACAACCTTGCGGGATTTTGGAGGGCCAACGGACCACTAATTAAAATGGATACGACGGATACGGAAGGGTTAAGGGCGCGCTGACAGAAAGCGCATTCGCCGTCGTCCCCCTCGATACGTTTCCATTAACTACCACAGACTCTCTCTCCGTTTCGCGACGCGAATGTAATATTCTGTCGGCTAATACTCTACCAGCAAATAGACGCAGATTGTGCGCTTCGTCCCTTCCACTTCCGTTTTCCTCTTTCCCTCCCCCCCCCTCTCTCTCTTTCTTTCTCTTCCTCTAACAGGGTGCCAAAGTTTTAATTGGATACGAGCCAGTGGTGAGGCGACAGACATAAAATTAGACCGAGGTCATCTGCGTCCGATTTATTTCACCGGTCCTCCGAGTTGCGTCCCCCGCAATGTTACGAACGTCACGTTTCCGCAGTCGTGGGAGAATGACATTCCCAGTTTGTCACCGCGGGATGTGATGCCATGAATCGAATTACACACCGAATGTGTACACGTGGATTCCGGGAGATTCTGCGCTCCGGAAAGCTGGCCGCGCGCTTTCGAAGCGGTCAGCCGAGCCGTAATAGCGAGAATGCTTCCGGGAATGCCCGGCGACCGAATTCAAGCCGTTACGATTCAGAGATACGACGGTTGCCTGCGGTACGGCGACGTTTCTCTGCGGGACGTCGCGCGGCCCAAATCGAATTTGCACGTGATCCGGCACGGAAGAACAACGGATGGTACGCGAGTAACCGCTCGAGTACGAAAGTGGGAGTCGATTTGTGGAGGTTCAGCCATTTGTTTGCCCCATGTGTCCGTAGAAACAATTCCCTCGAAGTTTGAAGAGAACGGCGATAAAAGGCCAGTGTGCTCGTTCTATCGTCACCTTAGTCGAATTCACTAGCAGTACTTACTTTCAATTATTCGTTTGACGGTATTGAAAGATATTCATTAAATTTTCATTGGAAATTATATTACATTGAAGATAAAGAGAAAAGAGCTCCCTCTTTTCTCTCTTTATCTGTAATGTAATATAATTTCCAATGAAAATTTAACGAATATTCCAATAGGTGCAGTGTAAAACAACGAATAAGTTTCTGTATCAACATCGAATATGTTATTATCAGTTTTCCTCTCCTTTTCCCCAAAAGGAAATTGCTAATATCCGATGTAGGCACAGAAACTTATTCGCTGATTTATGCACTGCTCCTGTTTTGCGAAGATAAATGTATTCAGTTAATTTCGTTATTCATTGGGCTACGATTGTAATACAAGTTAAGCAATATTAATACAAGCTAAGCAATATTAATATTTACCGTTTGAAACGATATTTGCGTTAATATTTAATTTCGCAAGTGAACGGCGAACTATCCTGTTGTTTGACTTCGAGTCATTAAATGTTTGTTCAGGACGATAGTATCTGAGATTACAAATATTCGCTGCAGCTGATCAAATGTCAATAGAGCACTGCTGGCTGAAAATCTTAATACAACTATACGTAATATAGAAGAAAATTTGTTGAAAAAATGCTAGAATTATCGGTCGTCATTCAAGCAACATTTTCATCGAAGTAATCGACGTATTCTATATACCTTGCGTATATACTTAGGAAAGCGACGCGCTTGTTAATTATTTCGTACTTGCGTAGTATACTCTATCGACTTTAGCCTGGCTTTTCGATTATCCCATGCTCCAATTACTTCCATTTACTTTGACGAGTAACTCTGCCTCTTCCGGCTTGCGCTTAATTTAGCGTAACGGTTACCAGATAACAACGATTTAGACTACGACTTAGCTACATTACGAAAGTTATAACGATTGAAAGCAGATTACATTTTTAGAGAACATTAACGCTTAGAATTAAAAAATTATGATATAGGTAGATATTATAAACCAATGTTTTATCCGTCGCGACATAAATCCGCCATTTAGCAAAATTAATCTAAGTTTCACAATTATTCTTTAAAATTTCTTAACAACGTTAAATATTAATATTTCAAAAAAATTATTCCGTGCTTTCCAATGTTTATCAATCCCGAAAAAAAGCTTGGAAAAATACGCGTTCGAAAATCCGCCTAAAATTATTAGCACTGTCGCCTGCCAAAGTTACGATATTCCAAATAAATCGTAACTTGTGCAAAGAGAAAATCTAAATCCCGGATTACATTTATTTTTCGCGCTTAAATAAATGCGATCGCAATTGAGTACTGTGTTTTGATTTCTATTCGAGTATACCCGTCCTGATCGAACATACTCTAATTTCAAATGGTTTAATGAAACATCCGTAATTTTGGGTTTCGCGAATTAAATTAATTGCAAGAAATCGGATCTAATTAGTCTCACTGCAAAAGAATCGACTTCTATTACTCACGGAATTTATAGATCAAGGAAAGTACGAAAGACCTAGATTATTCTGTATATATATCAATCCTCTTTTTTTTAGTCAATGAAAACCTACTAGAATCGAAACAGATATTATCGATTCACCGTTATATGTCGCGAAGCGAGATCAAACGTATACATTCCTTTATCCTGCAACTTTATTACCATAGGACATAAAGCAACGTTGCAATATTGCAAGAGTGGCAAAGCCCTTTCGTCTGCCTCACACCTTTACGAAACATTGATTGCGTACCAAATATTAACTCGAATGCGAGTTGAGATACAGTGTTCAAAGCAAAATGTCTTTATAGTAAAAAAAAAATATGTATTTTTTTTAATAATAATAATTGCATTCATCGCTAATAAAAATCCATGTAATCCATTAGGAAAGTAGGTATCGTACTTTCATATGCTTAACGTATTTAACATACAAAATGCCCTGTAATAGTTTCATTCTGTATAAAAATTTTTCAACTGCTCTTTCAAGTAGATACACGTTTCTCATTCGCACTTTTCGTTTTTCTTCAACGAGTTTTTTATCCGAGCGCAAAGCGTTTCAACGTTGCCATTTTCTTCTAGTTCGTGGCAAGGCTTAACAAAAGTTCCGAAAGTAAGTCTGGACTAATTATTCAGTTACTTGAAAGAGCTCCGTTCCCCGTCTCTGCTTTACCATCGGATTAAAAGTTACCCCCTCATTTCCGGAGCACGTTCTAAAATCTTATAACTTTCGATGATAGATAAAATTTATTAAGTCCGATAGCGCCGAGTTTGACTTATAATCGTTTTCTCGATGCAACTATAAATTCTTTAATACATCCAAATTATCTCTATCAATGCTACTTTAACAAAATCTGCTTTGAATCATTTCGAACGTTTAATTTATGAGAACTATATCTATATATATATATATATATATGTGTAGAAATATTACTTATTTAAACTAGAATACATTGCTAAATCTTTACTAAGGATTGATAAATGTTCTCTGTTTTATTACACTCTCTTCAATATAAAATATAAAATTTTTCAATTCTTGCTCTCGAAAATTTTGTTGCGAATTTATGTGTATAATATACGCATGAAAGCTCTCTTAATAGTTTTAATGCAAACATATTGTTTTATACAGAAATTAATAATATTTGCATATTAAATAAAAGGTAAAAAAGTTGCTTGAATGCACACCGATTAATTGTGATAGCAACGAATTTCGAACATTTATGTTCGCATACTTTTTGTTAACGTACACACGGAATTGATTTAGCGCTCATTACGCGGCACGCTCGTCCGCAGGTAGCAGATAATTTCATAAATATTCCGCATTACCATCGGCGCAACACGGTACTGTTGATGACGCACTCTCAGCAAATTCAATTGGAACGCAGAGGAATTTTAATATAATTACTTGTGTAAACTACAAGCGTTCGCAAACCTACGTGTAATTAATATGTGGCGTACGTTCGTAAATCAGAGTTGTTACGCAAGTGAAATTCCAGAACTACGAATTTCCTGATATTGCTGGCTGATAAAAATCTTCTCTTTGTGAACGAAAAATTAAAAGAAAAAATGATAATCAAATAAATAAAGAGGTCAAAAAAAGAAAATACTTTATATATATTAAAATTATATGTGTAATAATGTTAATACACACACACACACACACACACACACACACACACACACACACAATTTTATATATTATTACATATATATAATTTGTTATGTAAACATATACATAAATTTCGATTTATAATCTATTGATTTAGTTAGAACGTCAATTACTATCTAATAAATATAACTCTTTTCCCTGATTTTCTCCGATATTCTCCAATCATTTTAATCCTTCTGAGCTTCAATCCTTCTTAGCTGCGATTAAGTTTCCGATTTTCATGGTTTTTTCATACACTTCGTTGCAGACTTATAAATGTATCTGAAAATTCACACCGGCATAGCATGTCGATGCGGGAATGAATTCACCGGTGGGACCCACGCTCATAACTCACGATTATACGATACATTGACGAATGCATTCGTGTTCTTCGCGTTACATTTCGTGCGATGACGAAGTACCCGATACTATTTATTCTGTTGCAGGTACAGTGACATTTATCATCGGTTTCACGGGATGCGTCGGCGCGCTACGGGAGAATACATGTCTCCTCGCCGCGGTGAGTGTCCTATGGGATTTAATTATGTTCTTTCTGGATTACTTTAATTATCCAACATCTTTCGGATCTTCGAACTTTGATCGAACTTCCGATTCGTTATATAATATCTATGGTCTATCATTAGCTGACCGCACGCGATTGAATGAGAATTTATTCTTTGAGAAATGTACGTTTAAAAGTACTTAAAACTAAAGATCCTGCTTTCTTAAATGGCAAACTTTTGAAATTTAGAGTTTCTCAAAAAGAAATGAATCGTTTAAAAGATGGTTTTAATGGACTATCAGTAAGTAGGACAATGATAAGTACTCTCCCTTTTGCTCTTTCCCTTTCCCTCTTTCTTTCTCTCTCTCTCTC
>NW_012130086.1:1237133-1264320 GCF_000143395.1 Atta cephalotes
AAGTAAGTTTACTTACTAAAAGAAAATAAGTAATACGTTAAAGTAAGTAGGTTTAAGTTAGGTACGTATACTAGTAAGTAAGGTACGAATAGATAGTACTCTCCTTCTCTCTTCCTTCCCTTCCTTCTTCTTCTCTCTCTCTCTCTCTCTCTCTCTCTCTCTCTCTCTCTCTCTAATTTCTTAAACAAATCTCGACAGAACTAATTTTAATTAAATTAATTTTATGTTGCAGTATGCGATATTTTTAGCGCTATTGCTGTTAATGGAAATGACTGTCGGTGTTTTGGGATTTATCTTCAAAGATTGGGTAAATATTCTATATTTCGTATAATTTTAATAAAGTCATCATATACAAGTTATAATACAATAATAATTACAGGCAAAATGTGCCAAAATATGAACGTGTATATATGTTTAAAGATATTTGCAGTACAAACATATAAATTTAGTGAACATTAAAATAAGATATTATAGGTAATTTGTAACTATATGATTTAATATTATTTGTATATTGCTCTGTGCGCATTTAATTATTCATGATATTTCGCAGATGATATTTCGCGGAACAGACAGCTTTCCTAAAATTTATCCTGCACAATTATACGCAACATTTTCAAGGCAAGTGTTTCTCGAGATAGTTCCACTGCATTTATTCGTAATCGTTTCTACTTATCGCGTTTATTAATTCAGTAGTTACGAGAAGCGTAGTTGTTTTATCAAAGCGAATATGCCGAATGCATTGTACAATATATTCGTCGGTGCATATTTCACAATCTCATTCGCCGTGAGTATATGTATACACCCGCGCGCGAGGAAGACGAACACGTATATAGAGTACAGTCTAGGCCGAGCGCCGACGAAGTTTGCGTATAATTATGCAGCAGGAGAGTTCCTGGGTTACTAATTAATTCCATTAACCGTATCCTTTAAACATGACGAGAATTTTCTCACGGTGGAAAATTTCGGACAACCAACAAACGTGCCATCGTATCCCCGTACTTGCACGCAGCTCGCGTTTTAATGTGCGCCATTTTACTTTACGACCGTCGGAAAGTTAAATTCGTCCTTGAGTAATTGCAACACTTGTGACACTCATCGATCATCGAGAGGAAATATCCTGAATTGGAAATTACTGATCGTAACAAGACTTTGTAAAAATTACGAAACTTCGATGCACGATCTTATCAGATTTTCTTTTTTCTTATTTCGAGCGAAAAAATTAAGATAGATAGATCGAAAAATTTTAGAATCGATCTCAGAATGATAATTAATTAATAAAAAATAGATTCAGTGACGTTAATTAATATAATATTTTATTCACTATGCAGATAAAATCACAAGCTACGGGGGGCTTCCAAGCGTTCATTATCCACTACAGAGAGGATCCTGATCAGCAGAATCTCATTGATTGGATTCAAGAAGATTGGGCAAGTTGATTATATCAGAATTCAATTATATTACCATAACTATTAAAGTAACTTGACATACGGCGCTTCCTTCGCGTTTCATTATCCCGCCGGAATATCGAATCTCCGAAACCGAACGTATACCGGCAGCCTTTATAAGTAGGCGTACTCGCATTTCTAAGGAGTGCAGGAACTCGTGAGGTCAGACGGCTCCCGAAACGCGAAGCTCGCGCAAACTTTATCGAGTAGCCGCAGCACGAAAATCTGGCCAGGTCCAGATTCCGAATGCCACGCGGCGGCATCCAAATGGCGCGTAATATAGTAGCATTCGACAATCGATATCCAGTCATCCAATTGTGGTTTATGAGATTTCAATAGAACCCGCTCGGGTACACTGCCGCAATTTCGGTAATCCTATCAGTAGAAGCTAGTCGATGGTAAACCACACACGCGCTCGCACGTTGCACCGCACGTTACTACCGAACTAGATCTACCGAAAATTTCATTCGATTCGCTATACTTTACGAGCACGGGGCGTGACAGTGATTTACATTCGGCCAAGTATCTAGCAGAACGAGAACCGCGAGAATTAATTTAACCAACGAATCCGTCGCGCGGTTAGTGGAATTCAGTTTGAGTAAAAAGCGGACGTTCGCCACAAGAATGAATGAAGTCGATATCGAAACATGCCGCGAGAGGCATGTCGTGCGTCGTTTCATAGCCATACAGACGTGACGTAGATTGTCGGATTCATCGATCAATATGTACATACACACATAAATTATTACGCGACGCGGGCATATACGGAAACATTTGCAAACTGATTCGGTTAATATTTGAATGCGCGGGTTTTGGAACCGCTGATGAATCCGCAAGCGTCGAATTACCACCACAATTCCATCATCGGTGGACCATCGTGTCTAACGGATTCTCATTTCATGATCGTTAATACAACAATTCGCATTTTAACAAACTACACTGTAAAATTCAC
The DNA here is from genome assembly GCF_000143395.1 of Atta cephalotes. NCBI lineage: Eukaryota > Metazoa > Arthropoda > Insecta > Hymenoptera > Formicidae > Atta > Atta cephalotes. Next base: position 1,239,531 of record NW_012130086.1, read on the forward strand.
AATTATATCCAATTGGATGTTATGATTAATCATTTCTATAATATAAATCTGCCTCTACTCAATATGTCGTTGCTAAAACAATAAACAATTTAACTCAAAGACGTATTATAATTTTAATTCAAATCTAGTATATTATTTACTAAATGTAAACGTCAATATGGACGTCGTTTACTTTGAAACTAATCACAAAAATAAATTTATTATTAATTTATATTTTGACATATATGGAAGTTAAAAATAACAAAATGTTATTTTTTTATTGAACTTGAGTTGCTTCTTTAGATATCTCCTATTAATAGTGTAAATAATATAAGATTGATAACACAAGATTATATAACATTCAGGATTGCCAAGGTTGTCAGAAAATAAATTTTAAAATTCCCTGATTTTTTTCAGGTTTTCCAGATAAAAATAGAAAATATGTAAATTTTAACATTTAGACTCACGGATTGCAGAAAAGCTAGCCTATATTATTAAAAATAATGCAAAAAAAGCTTAGTAGCGTAGTACAATTTTGGGTGCAAATTCAAGCATAAAAAATTAATTAGTTTTGGAAAAAAAGAATGCAGTTATGACGAAAAAGAGGGATCAAATAAAAATACTGAATAAAATATAAATTTTAATTATTTTATTAAAATCATTTAAAGCACAAGTTTTGAACGTATTTGACTATAAATATCATATATAATATTTAAAACATTATAATAATTATTGGAATAGGAGCAGTTTCAAAGAATTATGAGCAAATTTCGAAATTCCAGACTTTTTTACATTTTCTCCTGATTTTTCCTGATTTTCCTGATTTTCTAGGTCTGTGGCAATCCTGAACACTTTTTCAGTCTAATTAAAAATTATCAGAAATTATATTAATTGAATACATTTATGAGGACTCTATTCTTGAATTCTGAGGTTAGAGATCTTCACAGAATATGGCCACAAGTGATTCTGTCAAAATCCTACGAGAGAAAGGATATGTGTGTGTGTGTGTGTATATATATATATATATATATACACTTCTCTCTATACACTATTTTACTCTAGCTTATATTGTCTCACTTCTATAATCTCTTAATTGAAGTTATAGAATGAGATATTATAAGTTAAAGTGAGATCTGTATATATATATATGGGGAAGAAATGTATATCTATATATATTTTTCTATTTCGTAAGATTTTGATAAAATCGTTTAACCACATTCTGTCAAAGATCACTACGAAGACATTGCAAATTCTATAGATTTTGCGAACGTTGTGACACGTTTATATATATATACAATATCATGGTTCACTTCGGATGCAATCATATTTTAGAGGAATAAGGTGATTCCGTCTTATCTAAAGATATGACTGTCACTTTCAGCGCGGTATCATCGAATTCGTTAATCGATGGTCGGTCAACCAATTGTGGTTTACGAGATTTCAATAGAAACGCCCGGTATGTCGGCGCGCAATTCCGGCAATCCTATCAGCCCTAGGGAAACCGAGGCACTATCGAGTTGCCATATACCGCATTGTCTGATCCCGTCGAGATTCACTCGGTACCATTTATAGGCGGTTAATGAAATGCTTAGTACTTCGACTTCGTGTGGTGGCACGGAGCGTATTTACCGTCGCCATCCCACTTATCAATTAGCTCAACTTGGCCGATTTGATCCGATGCAATCGATATACAGGATGTATCAAGAGAGATGCGTACGTCGGCAAACGAGAGAAATTCTATCCTCCAAAGAACTTTGAATTGATTTTTCCATAATAAATATTTCATTCTACAATACCGCTCTACACTACTATTCTTCAATATTGATAAAAAAAATCTAAATTAACTTTCTCGTTACCATTCAGAAATCGTATAATGACGATAACAAACTGAAATATATAATACGAAGATTCTATTACATTCGCCTGAATTTCGATTGTATTTCATCGTTATATGTTCTAGGTCTATCAGTTTAAGCGTACAGCGAAATTCTCGACCGAAGAGAAATCGATGGCGAATCGCGCTTGTTGTTGATCTCTCTTGATGCAACCTGTACAGCCGTCGAGCGAATAATAATTAAATCCAGCTACAATCGGAAACTCGTATCTCGTATCTCAATACTCAACTCGCATTCGCATCTCGTATGAATATTCCGCGCGCCAGCGTTTCGTATTATGAATATTTGATTGAAACAAATTGAAACGTTACCGCACGAATAATTTAAATAAAACAAAATGAGTACGCTGAAAACAAATCAGTTAAATTACGTAGTTGCCTGGAATCCAGGCTTGATATTATCTTTCAATGCTCAACACCGAGCTTTCCCTTTCTCCGTTTCCCTCGATATCGGCTTTGCGTGATAACCATTTCTTCTTATATCATGATAAAGAGAATCTAATTAATTGAATTCATAGGAAGCACGTGCGAAACGACAAATGAGGCACTCTCACATGCAACTCCGTTATTAATAATTGAATTCGTGATATTCTCCCTATCGATTTTCTATTTTTAACCCTATGCAAGAATCTAATACACTTCGCGTTGGGTAATTCATTTTTATGCTGTTTAATTAAACGTGAAATATCCCCCATCTCGCGGCGACTGTCGCACCGAGAAATATGAATATTCCCATGGTTAATTAATTATACGATAGAATCAGATACGTGTATGTTCGCTCGCTGGCTGATTAATCAAACACATATAGCATAATATTAACTGTGTAACATATGTTACACTTATTATTGGCAAGAGATTTTCCCAAACGAATTGGCATTTGCAAGATCGATGGATTAATTATTGCAATCGATGCAAACGCTATTACACGATTATATATGGAATTAATATCACGTTTAAAGAAAAATTTATTATTCTTTATAAAAAATTCATCTCTTTACTGATTCTTACATTTAATAGCCGAATTAGCGTGAAAAAAAATTACTGAACCCATCAATGAGGACACATACGGGTAATCGAGAAAGAAGAATAAAAGTTTCAGACTCGTATAGAAGACAGATATTGGGGTTTAATGAAGGTCGGGGATTTCGATCGCGACCAAGCCTCCTTGCCAACTGAATCCAACTCACGTCATTCCACGGTCTTTTTCCTTGCCTTAATACCCGACTCCTTATAGCGAGATCTTTTTTTCTCTTACGTTTATTATCCCAGTGTCTCCGGGCCGGACGATGCTTTCTTCCTTTCTTATCGAATTGATCCTTTAAATCGCGTATTTAATATTGCTCCGGCTGAATATCCAGCGCCATCGGAATTATTTATGATGGCGTTTGAAATTCATACTCGCTCGTGATATTCATCGTAAATTCGACTGCGATTGATCATATCGCCGCCAATGATGCAAAATATTCCGAACCTTAGAGAATATTTTGAATGCGATTCCCTGACTTCGCGGTCTCGCACGGATAATATTCTCGTCTGCAAACGAAAATTGCGGCGAGTTTCCTGCCCAACTATCACATAGAAAACGATGAAATCCTATAGATGTGTGGATCGTAAAATCTGTATAGCATATAACTATAAGAGATTAAAAATATAACGGTTTTGTTAATATATATGTATATAAATGCATGTCGTAATATTATAAAATTTGTCATTTTATTTTTCAGTTGCAATGTTGCGGCATCGAAGGCCCGAAGGATTGGGACCGCAACAATTATTTTAATTGTTCGTCGAGTGATATAGGCTCGAGGGAAGCGTGCGGCGTGCCTTTTAGCTGTTGCAAGCGAAAACCTAATGTAATTCTCTCTATTACTGATTATAGTATTCGCGTTGCTACCGCATTGCAGAATCATTTTCCATCGGATACTAATTCTATTGTTGAAAGTAAAATCATCTTCTTATTTGTTTCAGGAAATCATTAAAAATAAACAATGCGGTTATGATGTAAGAAAGCCCAGTTACGTAAGTATAGCATCTTTATTCTATCGTTAATATCAATAAAAACATTTCTTAATTAAAATACTTATTTTTGTCATATGATAAATAATTTTAGTTTATCGTAAAAAGCCCGATTTAAAAAGTTAATGATCATGAATTAAGTAAGATGCGAAAACTACAGTTTTCCTTATTTTCGATCAAATATATTTTTGTCCCTTCTTACTTTATGTTCCCCGTTCTTTGTATTGGTCTTTAAATTCATCCTGTCTCAAAGTCCTTTTATCATAATTATATCTAATAAATTCCTTTATTTTTCAAGAACTATTGTTAACTTATATACTCTATACACTCACATATTACGAGTAATAATGGCATCCCGACCATTTCTAGTTTCGCCTTGTTTCCGATTCGAAACTTGCGTCATTTTGTACTACCGTTACGAAAGTACGGTAAACCAAGTGGAACGTGTCTCAGAGGGGCCGAATAATTTGTCTTTGGAATCGCGCTCTATCGCGCGAGGCCAGATTCGAGATAGCGAAGTAGTTCTCCGGGGTAGTTTTGCGCGGGTCGCGCGCGCACGATTACACAATGTCTACAAGCGCGGGCAAAAACGATCCGGGTCAAGAAACTGTGGAACTTAATTAGAGAGAAAATGGTCGAGTCCAGAGGACGAGGAGAGAAAAGGGAAGATAGGTTGAGGGCAGAGGGATAAGAACTTCTGTGGAGGCTTTATTTTAAGAGTAGGTATATCATTCCCGATGTAATGGCACTAAGCCCGCCCCTTCGCTAATTACGCTTTCATCGAGAGAAGCCCTCGCCTCGTCGCTTAATTATATTTTTTTGTCAGAGAACCATTAAATGCGCCGCGATGCGTTACGGGCTGATAAAATGCGAGTAAATAAATAATGATAAAGCACTTTTTTCCGAGCCAGTGTATTAAATGTCACCGATATTATCTATGTATATCACGGCCATCACAGGTACGCGGTATCGTACGTGTCGTATGTAAATTAATAACAATTAAATTCGAAACGATTATCATATTCGATCAGTTTTAGTTTGGAAATAAAAATAAAAATAAAAACTCCAAACGCAGTCGAATCACTGCGTATTCCATAAAAATCTGCTACGAGGAAGAGAATCGACGTTCCGTGTATACGCGAATATATCCAGTCTTTCAATCGTTACACCCCACACTTCACGCAACGACGAGCATCACGAATACCTTACTATATTTCTCTTACTTTCCTCCTGTGATTTAGACTAAGTTATGCCCGCGCGTCAGTCGATAAACCCTCTTAAGTTTTTCTCTCCCCTGGGGTGTGCTTTGTGGGTTCTCGTGGCATAAAAATATATTTATACGTTCGTTATGGGTCGCGATTAAGAAGAAAACGCCATTGTCGTTTTCTCATTCACGCCCACAGAGTACGCTCTTGTTGTCGTCAAGGGAGGGAACGAAGTGTAGTACCGAGTGTTTATTTTTGCGTTATCGGTGAACAGCAGCCACAACCAGTGGCGTAATTTCGAGTCTCTGAGCTCGAGCAAGTACTCTTGTGTGTTGCTTTTTAAATTATTTCTATTTATCCCTTCGGGCCAACGCAGACGGGAGAGAGGAGTATATTCGAGCGGGGTTGCCTAAGAGCGGGTGAGGAGTGGCTAGAATTGAACCTCGTACCCGTCGCTGGTACCGTGGTCAGCACCATGGTTCTACAGGTACTTTTATCCTGAAAATTCTCATCCGTTAAGCTGGGAAGTCTCAACTTTCTTCGTTGATCAACTTATTAATAATACATCGATCACTTTTTTCCGCAAAATATTCTACTTAAAATAACTCGGAAATCAAAATATATGCTGCTTTTACGTAAACAAGTTTATAAAAAAAAATCGAGCTAGAATATTATTATTAAAAAAAAATCTTAAAATGGTAGATAGGACGTTTAGATACTATGGTATAAAATATGGTATAATATATATTTTTCCAGATTTCCTATCATATTTTTCCAGATACAGTTGTCTACGTAAACAGCAATCCTCGAGTGATATTTCTATTTCCGCGAGTGTTCCTATTTTATTCGGGCGGAATTGCACGGCGACGAAGAATCTCGCGAGAAATATGAGGCAACGCGGATTTTCAGAGGAACCACCGCGCGCATGAATTTCGCGGCAGAAGAAATACCATACCAATATAACGTTCGCGAGCACGGAGATTGATAGCGCGACCGCCGTCACGGAAGGGAAAGGAAAGTACACGGACTATCGTTCGTTGCACTCGGCGTGACATCCGCGCGAGCATGTATTTCCATCGTCTAATACGTAACGCACGCTATTATACCTCAATGGCATTTGCCTTACTTACCTTTCTAAAGGCGTACCTACGTGCGTGATGAATATTCTAGACGCGCCGATCGATCCATTTTTACACCGACATACGGTGCAAAGACCGGAAAAAGTAAACTTGGGCAAGAACCAGGCAGACGGAGCGATCGACCGAGTACGATGCAAAGCGGTTTACCGTTTAAGCTTTAATTCCATTAAGCGCGATGCTTTCCGCGCGATATGTCTTGACGCGACTGGCATTACGCGCAAGAAAGTTACAATTTCCCAGCTTCTCGGTTACTTCAATAAAGATTCGCTGTTTTGCGAACATGATCGCATGTATGTTAGATGTGTAGACGTAACAAAATTCTGCACAAGTCTCAAAAATCATCGCCGAATGCCCTTTTTTAACCGAAGAGTTTGAAATTATTTATCGTGACAATTTAATTTCGAGTCGAATGATTTATGAAAAGAATCACTGCAATGAAAAGGACATTCGGTGATTCGTATTTACGTCACGGTAATGTTTCACGACAATCTGTATATTTCATATATTTCATATATATCGTTTCAATTTCTGCTTGATACGTTTTGTTCGGTAGCGTACGTTCGTTGCATTATCAAATTTAAAAATACCATTGTTATATATTCGCTTAAGCATATCTCTCCGTTATATGGGTCAGATAGCAAGTAAGTATCAGGAATGACGTGTACATCGTGTTTCCGATACATTTTGTATCAATATGCGACAGCTGAGGGAGAATCGATACGGTAAGTACTACGTATATCCCGCTTCTAAACAAAAACGTTACGCGTATGGTACAAAACTCACGGTATGGTATAGCCATTGAAGCATAACTATCCGAAGGAATTTTGTGTTCCGCATGACAACACACGGTTCGTATTACAGTATTCAGTTGCGCGTATACAATGTACACCAAGCATCTCTACTGAAATATATGTACTTGTGCAGATTTGATTTTGCAAAAACCGAGTATGCCGAGTAGCCACTTCAAATATCTGCCAAACTTATGGTCAACATTTATGATAATGATTCTTCATAGGTAAAGTTTCAAGAGATAATATTTGCGTATAAGAGTATCAATATGCGTAAAATATAATGGAAAATGTATGGAAATCTCATCTATTTTAGTTTTCATATTATATTTTACGCACATATTCTTTTTACGCAAGTATTACGATTGCTTGTTGAAATTTTATTTAATTATTGTTAATTCTCCAAAAAATGTCACATGATTTCGAATGATAACCGTCTCGTTTTTTCATTTTTTTTTCTCTTTTGAAAACGCTACTTTCTGTACTGTTAAGCATATTATATTTATATACCTTAATGAAGATAGGAGCGTAAGTCATAAGCGCGTGCATCGTTTGCAACAACTATTCTATAAAAATGTTTATACGAAGCTGGCACGCGATGCAATAATATAAGTTTTTCTTTGTCTTATAATCAGTATGGTAAATTAACTTAACCCACTGCATAATCTTGGCTAGAATTATATTACCTCACTCCGATGCGCAACAAACATCCGAAGAACCAGTTTATGCGTCATAAACATGAGTGTCTCTCTCTCTCTTTCTCTTTCTCCTCCCCCCCCCCCCCTCCCTCTCTCTCTCTCACAGAACGACTATATTAATTCCATGCTAATTATTCAAATTTCAATTTCGCGGCCGACGAGTTTTATTGTTATTTCGACGATGTTCGCATCCAATTACATCGTAACAAGATTGCATATTGACATATCGGCTGGTAAACTGGCATACATTAATGTTACATTAATTGACACGTTTAATCGAAAATTATCGAGAAATTCATAATTAAATTTGCTATTAAAATGCGATTAACTTAACCGTTGGTTTGTCAATACGCAGCTACGAAATTAACGATTCAATGGGGTGGTAAATCGATTTGGAAAAAATGTCGTATTGCGCGATCAGAAAATGCATGTAAAATTGCATTTGCAATTGCATGTAAAATTGCATCTGGTAATTTTTCACGTATCAGAATATCTCAGATTCACGTTGATTTTTTTTACATACTGATTGAGAAAGATTATCATAAAGTATATCGGGCCATAAAGTAACATCGCTCGAGCAATTATACGGTAGAATTACATACGAGGCCGGCCGACTGGCCGAGGCACAGAATCATATTACGTTAAAATCACGGGATTATATTACTATGCTAGAGCCCGGGATTATGCTACGCTATAATCGCGCGCTTATCTATACGCTAGCGCGCGCGATTGTACCGTGCCAGAATTGCGATGTTATCTATGCTAATACAGCAGATTATAGTACGCTAAAATAGGGAGGCTGCCATCGCTGTGCTGTTCCGCGCGGCACCCGAAAAACGTCCGGGAAAGGATCTCGTCATGAAGTGAGAAATGTTGGCAAGTAGTTGAACGAACAATGGAGATGAATAGAGAGAAACGAGTGGCACGTTGGCTTGAAAGGCTTTTTCTACCGTCAAATTAATCTTCTCTCGCCCGGCGCTGAAAAATTTTCGCCACTCGTAGCTTACACCCTGTCAGAGCCTCAATTAACTGCGCTTAACCAAAGTCACGTTGGGTACACACCAGATCCTCGTCGTCTATTTTCCGCCTTCGGTCTTTCCCAATCTCACCGATGTCATCGCGCACATCGTCGGCCGCTTTGACACGCGCGCGCGACGTTGAAGAGCCAGAATAAATTAGCAGTTTCCGCGCCCACGAATCTTTCGATAGGGAACGTGACGAAAACTCTTAAGTAATTAGGGCATCTAACGCTCCGCTAATGAGAGAGTCGCACAATATCGCTCGCTGTATATCGAGGAGAAAACGGAGAAGGGGGGAAGAACGATATTGAGGAAAAGTTGGGTAGCGAAGAGGGATAGAAGGTGTAAATGAAGTAGCAGCTTGAAAGCCTTGCGTAGTTACTCCTCGGTTCCTTGAGAGTAAACGCGAGAGGCACGGCGTAACAGAATGGGCTTGTTACTTAGGCTCTTTCTCTCCGCCCATCCCGACCGTAAATGCCCCCTGCATGCTTTCCCTTTCCGCCTTCCGCTCACCGATGTATATGTATATATTTTATATATATATATATATATATGTACTATGTTTTCTCGAGTACGTGCCTTCCACTCCCTCCGGTTGAAATCTTCCTCCGTTTTCTTCTTCCTCTTTCTTCTTTGAATCTACTTTACGATCCTGGCTCGATTTGCGCCCCTCCGGCGCAGTCCGCGTGCCCCGTTCGTTCTTAATAAATTAGGTTGTTACCTTTATATGACTGGAAATTGAAGTTACCGGCAGGAGACTCGCTAGAAAATTTAAACGGCGAAATTCATTGTTCGGGTCGTGACCGAGAGTCAGGATATCGCTCTTTTAAAAACGTCATTCTCATATATAACGTACGTTACCGTTCTTTCGCTCATCCTGAACAAGCTTCCCTCCGAGTGATATAGTTCTGCTGGTGGAATCGTGAAAAACTCTGAGAGGAAACGCGTCGACCGGACCAAGTACCTTATTGAGTTTTCACTTAACGGAACGAAGAACGAGGTCGAGTTGGCGGGACGTAAAAGCGAGGACGGTCTGACCTTTTCAGTGTTCTCGCGGGTTCTCGCCGTTTCCGCAACCGAGAGTTATCATCGGTGATTTTATTCTCGCTCTCGTTCGTAAGCGGTTTTTGTGCTCCATTTATGGTTATACGAGCGCATTGTAATCTTTTGAAACGTTGATGCGTTATAATTCGTTCGCGATAAATAAATCTCTTCTTGTAAGGACAGAATAAGATTACTGTAATATAGTTTAAAATATATATCCAACGTACAGTCGCATTAAAGTATCGCATTCATTATTGTAGTTGATTAACTATGGTTGAACTCAACATTGATTATTATTGCCGCAATTCGCGTAAATGGCGAAACGCACGTCGCGACGAACGTTTAAATCGATTACGACACGTGCGCATTAAAATAGCAACCGATTGACGCGATCGACGGTAAATCAGAGTTACATAAACAACGGTGCAGCTATCCTTTCACTTTCTCTACGGAAACCTTCACGGAACTAACTAATCGCCATCGAGAAATTATCCTGGATTAACAACTATAATAATAGCGTAACATCGGGGAAGGGGGGACAGCTGAGGTAGGCAAAGTAGCAGTTTCCTTTTCTTTTTTTACAGAACTTTGAGGTCGCCAAAGTGATTTACGAAAAAGGTTGCATACAAGCCGGCGAGGAGTGGATAGAACGAAATCTCCTCGCGATTGCCAGCGGTGCAGTTGGTACAGCATTCACTCAGGTATACGTTAGTAAAATGCCATTACCATAAGTACAAGCTCCGATCTTTGGCACACATCGATAAACTTTCAACGAATACGTGGAAGTACTTTGACTTGACTCGCGAGTAATTAACACTTTGAATCTCTGTACGTTCAACTCAACACGTTCAATATAATAATACTTAATAAATTAAATAATGAAGCATCAATTGCGGGGCATCAAGATAGAAATCTTGGTCGTAAAACATTATTTTGAAACGTCTAGACGTTTTGTGGTAGTTGAGTCTTTTAAAATTCAGTTCGTAATGGAAAACTCAAACTCTTAGTACAACTCTCGCTTAATTTTCAATTTGCGATTCAGATATATTCTATGTCGCTCAAGATTGCCGTCATTGATTCAAAGTGTTAAAACGAGATTTTAGCGTTTCTCGCGATTATTCATCGATGCGGACCGCTGCATTATGGAGCCGCCATTGTATACCCTAAAGGAAATAAGGTGAGACTTTACCGTGCTTGCAATGTTGACTACCTATTTCATTCGCAGTGTTACATGCGAAAAGACGTAAAGTAGATGCGAGATACATAATAACACGTAGCTAGACAGCGCACGTGCGTTTATCAGTAATATAGAGCCTCTCTTGAATTTCATTAAAGGGTTTTAAATTCGTGCTTACTTTGTGTAATGAATTTTCATATGTTAAGTGTACAAGTAGATATGCCAAAGCATGTTGATATTGCTCGTTATATTAGAACTTATCGATTGCATCTTAATGTTATGTTACGATTCAATTCTTCATATTAATTGTATTTACTAATTATGCGTATTTTATATTTAATTGTTCAAAGTTAGAGATATATATAAATGTAGCGCATACATTAATAATAAGTATAAATTTTTAAGTAGTAGTAGAAATTTAATTTCAATAATTTTCCTCAACTAAAAAAATGTATCGATTCTTCGATAAATTTCATATGTTGTATCAATATTTTATATTTAAATTTCTGCAGTTATAAATAATACTATAATATTAGCATTTTCGCAAATCTAAATCATGGCATTTTCATTAATTATTCATCAATTATTTTAAACATAAAAACATATGGATTCATAAATACAATAATAAATGATTAAAGCAGACATTTAAATTATTCCTGCTAAATTGAAAGAATATTTTGTAAAATATTCTTGGAAATCGATTACTTGATAGCAGCAAGAGGAATATTATTTATATTTGGAAAATCAATATTAGATATCAATTAAAATGACGATTCAAATGTTCATGAATATTTTGTGAAAATGTTGAAAAAGCGTTTCTAATTATCGTGGCTATTTTGCGGCAAAGCAATAAATGGAGTGTCCTTGTTGTTTTCAGATTCTGGGAATCTGCTTCGCGCAAAATCTGCGCGCGGATATATTCGCGCAAAAGGCGAAGTGGCATTGACAATCGCGTGCCCCCACGGCAGTCTAGCATCTTATCTTTATAGATGCTAACCGGTTACGTTGATTGAATTACAAAGTCTCGACGCAAACTCAGCTCTAACGAGTGGACCGACTGGATATTTTCCCGGACGAAGAGAAGACAGATATTTCGAAGGATTTTCACGATCGAGGCAACAGCGCTGACCGGATGCCGAATGCGATTCTCCAACGATAATCAGATTTGCTCGACAGTGCTGTATTTCACACCGCTCGAATCCTTCGACTTGTAAATAACTGAGAAACGGTCGCGTGCGATGACCCCGTCTTGCTCCTTCCATACCGTCCAATCGATTAATCATCTGATTTGTCGAATAATGAGAGAAATTGATTGTTTCCAAAGTTTATTTTCATTCTTTACAATGCGCTAATTAACATCGCTCTTGAATAGATTTCTTATCGTAAATATAGACGGAGTAATTTTCAAAAGTAATGAATTTTTTTTAAATATTTAAATATTTAAATATGCACACATATCGTTTATTTGTGGCATTGCAATTTTAATTATTTACATCTAACTTTAAAATATATTATATATTATCTACATCAGGGACTTATCCAATTTGAACTCCGGAGTCAAAATGCAAAGCCGTCGACGCAAAAAAATTCAAGGGTAAAATTTCGGAAATTGTAAAGTGTTGATACACATCTGAGTGAGCTTATCATTACTTTACAGTCTCTGAAATCTTACATTGAATTTTTTTTGTATCGATGGCTTTGCGTTTTGCTTCCGGAGCTCAAATTGAACAGGCTTGATCTACATTGAATTATTTCTATACAAAGATTATACAGAGATATACATTTGTACATGCAAGTATACATTACAATCAAGTTTATATAGAAAAGAATATTTATATATTGAAATCCATTTAGATTGAATATATTACTAACTTAAATTTAGGCCGGTATTCATTGGCCGGTGATTCGTTCTTTTCAAGATTATCTTAAGTAATGTGATTATCTCAAGCTCTGTGATTGGTTCATGTCTAAAAGCTGTGCTTAAGACGGTTTTAAATATAAGAACTATTGTGAATACCGGCCTAAATTTAAGTTAGTATTATAATATATTTAATTTCAGGGAGTCAATATTTAAGTTAATATTATAATATATTTAATTTCAGGGAATCAATATTTGGAATCTAATTATTATCATCCGACATTAGAATAGAAAATTTATCTCGCAGTATATTTAATTCATTAAGATCAATTTCTCTCACTATCTAACATCGACGAGAAGATGCTGGTTATCGCGACGCGAGCGTACAGAAGGAAAATTTTTCGACGAGTGCTTCGCAGAAAATCGTCACGAAATGTCCGATGTAACGTTTGTCTTCATCATCGGAGTGAAACGTCTCGATGTTTCATCTTGACGTCTACCTGCGAAACGTATTTACTTCTTTGCGAAGAATCGTGCGCTAAAATATTTCTCTTAAAAATTGCGAGATCCAGGCATCCACTTTCAAATGATTGCATCAAACATTTCATATAGATCTAATATTCGAAATTGAATCTTTTAAAAATCGTGGAAAAGTTTATTTGTTCAATGCCACTCAAATCTGCGAAATATTTCTCGAACAAAAAATTTTATATATAAATACTTGTACAATATTAATATATTTTTTGCTAATATTTCTTTCAAATATTAAATTAACTTTCATTTCAATGATATACAATATATGATCTACGAATTTCTTCAGCATCAAGAATATAACTCTTTTATTAAACATACTTTGATTGTATATACAAAATGGATATTCTGGAATCGGATATATTCATTCTGGTATATCCGGACTACTCAAACCGACAAGTCAACAAGCGATCACAAGTGACACTCAAAGCGAGGGACTCGATTCCATGGAAAATCGATACTCTTAAGGCAAACAATGGAATCTCATCCGGTGCCTGGTACTTGCAATTCGATCTCTCTCGAGACGTCTTAAGGTTAATGTTGATTGCATCAACATCGATTATTGTCGCTAATCACAGTTAACTGCATTTCGTTTTCTACGTAAATCGAGGCCACAATTAAAGAGACAGGAGATTGTCAACCAAAATTAATTAATCCAGCCTGCCAACGTAGTTAATTTTCAGGCATTAACATCAATTATGGCTAACCTTAATTATTGTTAATCGAATATTTTTTATTGAAACTCAATTATATAAAACAAGAAATGAATGCATTAGCGAAGTTAAACGATAGATACAACCAGCTCCTTCCGGGCTCGCACAAAACCGTTCGACCGTTGCAGGACACGGTCGACTGTGGAATCCCGTTCTTCTCTTCGGAGACGAGAAAAGTCGATACGTTTCGCACGTTTAGGATAGAAAAAGACGCACGAATACCCTCGTCCAGAATTTGTGAGCTATAATGTGTCGAGTCATTATAAGGTCAACGTAACATCGTCGTGGGGGCGCGGTGAACGAGAGAATTCGACTTCACCGCACAAGTGAACCATTAACAACTCTCCGCCGTGACAGAGAACGGCAGCCATACAACATATACATGTATACAATAACTTTTTCCTGTTTCCAATCGGTCGACAAAACGACATAATAATCCACCGTGCCACCTCGGGCATATCGATTCCTTCTAATTTGCATACATTCCATCCCTCCATCGATGGACCAGGTGTCCGTCATACACCGTGTCTACCGCACGTATCGTACCTATATTTTGGAAAACACGTCAAAACTGTCGAAAGCCTTCTTCGACTCTATAATCGTGACTGTTTATTGCTATGGAAACTACGAATACAAACAGAAATAAGTTTATCGAGTTCATTGAGAATGTTAACGTAATAATTCCTCATGTTTTACTATATTGTTTTGAAAATTTAATTATCAGAAAAATTTAATCTTTAAACTTCTTGCTAAATTTACACGCGATGGAGTTTAACAAAACTCCAAACTTAAAAAAAAAAAAGTGACAAGCGCAAACATAGTCATAAATTACGATAATCTTTTGAATATTTATTGATTTGGAAAATATTTCATGAGAAATAATACTGAGGGATTTCGACATATGTTATTGAAGGGTCGATAGTAAATACGACCTAGCCGCATTTTATACCGTGTAGTAAATTACATGGGGTACGTGTATTATTCTGTGCGAGTAGACGCGGGTGGCATAACGTGCTAACTTGGGCTGTTAATATTTATAAATCTTGTATACTGAGAAACGCGACGTTTCTATGTATTTATTTATGCTCGAACTTAACAACGGAGCAAAAGTTTGTGGGAATAGCTGAGGAAATGTTTCGCGAGGCTCTCCCGAATCTTAGAAAATTTATTTCCTTGTTGCGAACGAGGAAATAAATTTTCAAAGGAAAGTAAAAGACACTTTTTTGAAAACTTACAACTGGTTGATAAGGAATTTTAACGCGGCTGGCCCATCTTGGCAAAACTGACTTGCAATATCCGTAAACTGCCAATTTCCATGACGGAACGCAAGTAATTCTTAATTAATCAAAATGCGATTGTTTTAAATACATGTTAAATATATATAAAAAAAATTATAAACAAACTTGATTTTTCAGATATTTCAATCTTTTATGTCAAAAAACTTCTGAACGCAACCGTAAATGTATTTTTTCGATCAATCCACGTGCCAATCAATAATATAATTCGTTGCTAAATGGTTCGAGCATGAATGAAAAATATATCATTCCGATATCTTACGCTTCTGCGAAATTCCCTGTAAATCTCGTCGCGTCACGAGTAGATAATCGAATATATTACGATTAACGTGACACTTGGAGGAATGCTGTTGTTATTTAATGAAATTTGCGAATTTATTGTTAACCCCGAGGAAGTTCTCTATCGTGAATTCACGGTGCTGTGATCCGTGACGTTAATTAGTCACTCGTTTTGCCGTATAAAGAAGTTAAGTTAACCGACGATTTTTTTATGAACCATCGACGCGAATGTGGAAGCGGGTTTAGCAAAGGCTGTGCTATTTAAGACGAAGACTCAAAATAATACTCTCCTTACATATAATTGTTTTTAATGTCGTCGTTCTCTTTCGCTCTCTTTCCCTGTCTCTCATGTGTTCGATGACGACGATATGAGCGGCGGATGCGTATATATTTTAATGACGACTATGTACATACAGACTTACAATCATCTATTTTGCTAAGATTGAAATGTAGAAAAAAGAATCGCGATACACTCCCTAGAAAAATAAGATTTATTCATAAAATTATACATCTCGATATACGTAACCATGTGCGCATATGCGAAGTACATCGCGCATTTCTATATTTCATTCGCAAAGACGCGCGACAAGCAGATGCATAAGTCTAATATAAAATCGTCGAAACAATTTGCTAAACCCGACATTCCCGGTCTATGTATCGTTCCATTAACTCGAGTTGTTAACCTGATCCGATATCCTCGTCGAGAAAACCGCAACAGACAATCTCGTCAAAGAATATGCGGATCATGTGACACGAATTAAATCAATTTCGATTTGAAGATGTACTGTAGTGCGTCGAGCGTTAAGTTAGTATGCGATTTAGCCCGTTTTATGCCTTTGTAAGATTGCCTTGTCAATCCTCCTTAAATTTACGCAAGCCGCAAATCAGACACATCGATCATCGTGATTCTCCATTATTTCACACAGCGTCGTTAAATATCAGTTATTTAGATTTATAAGATATCTAATCGTTGCCACAAGATCGAGCCAGTAATCTGGTTTAGCAATTTAATTTTAATTATTCGCAACAATCTACGCTGCAGCCGTCCTTCCAAAATCGCGATCGGAGATCAGCTTTACTTCCAAAACTAACTTACTTCTAAAATTATAATTTCTCATATCTCGCGTCGTATTCAAACGAATTGACAGTTTTTAATCTTTGTACATGATTCATCAGCACATCTTTGTAATCTTTCATAAACACTTGCAGCACATTTTGTTTTTCAATGCAATGAGATTATTGCGCATAATTTCTTTTTTATTAATGTTTTAATAAAGACATGATTTACATTTTTTGTTTTTATTGTTCTTTTCCTTCTTTTGTAAATTTTATTTAATTTTTATCTATATTTGTACAGATGTAATCTATGTTGTTTAATATTTCTCTACATTTTTTTATATTCTACGTAATTATTTTCAATAAATTCATTTTTATATTATTAATTCACAATTTTTTAATGTATCAAATATTAAGAACAAAAGCTCTTAACGATTTTATTAGTAATATCTAAGGTATTTCTCACAATATCAACGTAGTGAAACTTAAATGTTAATAATAAATATTCGTCTCCAAATAATGATAATAACCCAGCAATTTAACTCGCCCAAAATAAATGATAATTTAAATCTTATTATTCAATCCGTCTGTGTCTTACGGACAAAATTACAACGTTACATTCCTTCTTTCGAATTCCTGTAAATACTGTACATGTACCTGTAAAAAAAGAAAAAAAGAACTAAGGGATAGTCTAATCGCTTGACCAACACCGTTATGGTGACAAAAATGATGTAATATAATGTTTTTTCCGTGTAGAATAAAAATATGGGGTTTATTATCCGGCAGTTCCAATCTTGTAAATATATAATCGCGTACGATTGTATCGTGATAATCCAACTAAATCACTTATCGTGCCAAAAACGTGCAGTCAAAGGCGACGCTTCTTCAATGAATTTGAAAAGATAATCACAAAAAATGTACGATCGAATAGCCTATCTCTAAATCGCGTTACATCCATATTTTTAAAAACTATCTTATTTCTCTTTCAGCTTTTTAATGCATACTCTATGATTTTTTAATGTGGATTTAAAGCGATTTGAAAATCTTCAATTTAAACTCGATGTATGATATTATTCGCCACATCAAAGTAACATAATTAAGAGAGAAAAAAAATTCGTGACGCCCGGCCATCACCGCAATTATGCTGCACGATTAGACTCATCTGTACTTTATATGACTCGTGTATATGTACAGTACACGCGCTAATGTACACCCAATGTAAATATAAAAGCGAAACACGTCCGAGTAGACTAACTGATCAAACAAAACCGATGTTCTTACTGTTTCGATCTTACTAATCCTCACTTCGTTAAACTGTAACTGTAAAAATTCTAAGGGAAGCGAACCGAGAACTTCGTTATTTCAATAGTCGATAGTGAAATCATAATGAAGCATATCCCTTGTGCCACGAATGCGTTCAAATAAGGTTTCAAGTTAATTGAATGGAAAAAGAATGCGTATGAAGGGAGTTCGTATAAGTTGATTACGGTATTGCCTTGTTTTTTTTTTTAATAACCTCGATTTAATAATTAATGAAATATACCCATGATTGTTAATCGCGCTTTGAACCGTCTCGACCACTGCCATTGTGGTGTTTAATCTTTTGATAATTTGCGATTTATTGTATCGGTACGACTATATACATATGTAATATAAGTACATACAAATAGCACATAATACTAAGTGTAATCATTGTAATTGAACTAATGTAAATACAGCCACATACTTTTCTTGTAACGGCTACGAGACTACTGTAATGTTTTTATGGGCAACAAATTGACATTTATATCCATCAACGTGTGAGTCAATAAAAATTACGATAATTGGTATTTTTGTTGCACAATTTCGTTGGGAACAATTTATGTTTATTTATGTGAATTGTTATTATAAAATATACGTACGTGAATTGTTATTATAAAATACACGTACGTTAAAAGGAAATACAAAAAAATTTTTAAATATTAATAAATATAAAATAATACAGAATGCACATCTTTTTTACATTAATTATGTTTGCTGCATAATTTGCTTAGCAGTTTTATACGTTATAACATATTGTTCGTAACTTATTATATTTTACATATCTTTATAATTTATTTTTTTGTAAATAATAACGTATATTAAACTGTACATATTTTATCAATACATTGTTCGTATATATCAATATTGACTACACTACAATAAAATTGTTCTTTACTAAATAAATAATATTACATTTTTTATTATTTATCGATCGAGAGATGAACATAAAATAAAATAGTTTCGTCGGTTGTAGCATCGAATGGTAACTGGACAAATGTTAACCAGTCATACCGGCTATTTCCGCAACTTTCCAGGTAACCTTACTGACGTTCCACTAGATGACTGCATGTATTTTTTTTATTATAGGAAAAAGAATAATTACGTAAAATATGTAGATATGTAAAGTATCTATCAAACAAATTTTTCTGTTTTTATGTTGAAAACATTATTTTCCTCCCCCCCCCCCCTCCACATAATAAATTTATCAATTGTAATTGAAAGTGACGTTATTTATTGTAAATATCAGATTGCTAAGATTTACAACCATCCATCGAAATCTCTAAATCTTTTGTTGATCCAGACGTACTTCCTCCCGGGAAATCCCGTGTCGTGCCACGATCGTGCTTTGCACCAAATCTTCGGCGCTCGACGTCGCGTTCACCGTTAGAGGATTATTCACATAGCTGTTCATTGTCAAAATACGATAGCTCCCGCCGGCGCGCGACCCAGTTTCTGACAGAATTGCTCGAAAGTCGTGTTGTGCATATATTCCGCAAATACGTGAAATTCGTTCAATCTAGAACGAGAGTATGTCCGACTCTACGTAAATATAGGTATGGCATTTAACTGCCAGCATTAATTACACGACTATTATGTTGTTTTCATATACGCGGCTACGTGAAAACCGGTCGGGAAAATCATCTCCTCAAATACAGCATTCGCGTAATACATGTCAATATGTGAACGAGGGTCTACGTGAAAGTTACGACGTAGACTATGGTGAATCAGGACAGTCATTATGCAGCAATCACCGTGATTATTGTTTACTGAATCAAACGGAGAGGGAGGAGAGGATACTCAGGGTTATCATTTGTTTTCTTTGCGTCTCTTCACGTAATCACCTGATACCGCTCCAATTTCTCTCGACGTTTCATGCCGATTCGATCAGCATAGATAGACCCTTCAATATTTTCGCGAATGGATATGGACGTGTTTTCGATGAAGGATAGAAATGGACAAGTTTAATTTTTAAACATTTTCTAGAATGTCTGCTTTCGTGTTCGATCAGTTCTACTACTATAAAAGAGGATACTCCTAATCGATAAGATACGTGAAAGCCACGATTGATATCGAAAATGTCAAACTTGTATGGGATGGCGACATACGTAGGTATTTTTGATCTCTGAATAACGGTTACTACGCGAGAAACGTTAAATTATAAATTTAACCCGATTCCTTTATCCGCGGAACTCGACAAAATGACGACACGACAAGGATACAAATATCAGGAAAATCTTCACATAAAAATCAGTTGAGACAAATATATATGCGACCGCGGCTTCGCGAAATCCTTTCGGCCTACTTTCGCGTTTTCTTATCCAGGACGCGACGAACTATAAAGAGGTAGAGGATTCGCCAACTTTTTCAACCGTATGATATCACAAATTTTTATACTGGCTAGCTTTATCTAATCTACATGTCAAGTTCAATCCCTTCTCATATCAGAAAATAGTCTCTTATTTGCAGATCATCCAAAAGAGTCTGATGTTTTTCGGCAGGTGTAGTCCGCAATTGATAAAAAAAATATCATATGTCATATCAGGAAACGATGATTCTATGGTATTGATCGCATTTTTGAATGCTTATTAATTATACCACTATTGTACATTCTCGCGTAACAGCAATTAGAATAATCATCATTCTTTGTAATGACGATATAATATTTAAATAATGTAGTATGATAAAATCATTTTTATCAGAACATATGTCAAAGTATGACTTTACCTCGCGGTTCCCAAATATGATAAATTTTATCATTACTATAAATATATAAATATATATTTTAAGATAAAATTTTTTTTAGACATTCACATAAATATATGTTCTTCTTTTTATTTGTATAATATCGAAAAATCTAAAAATTATTGCTGATTGCAATCCCTTATCGTTAACTACAACTACGTGGCTTTCAGATCTTTATTACGTATGATATTACTTTATGATTACTTTATGGTGATATTACTTTATTTAGTATCAAAAGTATTTTTTCACGCTATGGTTTCTGCTAACGTAATAAGTGAATATATGTTCATATCATAAATGATATGATCTGCAATATACTAACACGCACTGTAAAACAAGCCTTATGTTCTTTTTCCATCGTGACGACACGATATGATCATCGTATGTAAAAAGAAAATTACAAACGAGCGTGAGGCAATCTGATGCAAACGTGATAACTCCGTTGGATAATTTAATTATTTTCTAACATTGCCGAGTAATCTCGAGAATCATAGATTACTTGTCTATCGAATGAATCGATAAGCTGATTTCTGGTGCTAACATGCATTTTTGTGACGCGAGTATTCATAGAATGTGGATAATTATTCCTTCACGTGTCGTTTTTATTCTTCGAGGTGAGTAATTATTCATCAATGAATCCTTCTCATGTTGCATCACGACGTGCAAGAAATCACGAAACGAAATACTTCATTAACTCTTTGTGAAATGTATGCGGGATTTTTCATCTTCTAATTTTTCGTTTGTAAAAATAAATTATTAAATATTTTAAGTGATACAAAATATTTTTTTACTATTTTTTTAAACGTTTTAAATAAATAACAGGACTAATAAATTAATAGAAATAAATTATAAAACGTTTAAAAAATCTATAAAGGATATAAGTAATTTGAGAAACCCTTATCAGATGAGCTTTTAAAAATTGATAATTATTAGAAACATGTTATGTAATTTTTACACTTTATCAAGACATTATAGCAATATCGGCTGTTTACTTCCGTAGGTGTGGTTTATCGCCCAAGCGTTAGGCGAGGATAAAAATAGAAAATACATTTGCTGCGGCAAACACGTCGCTAGATTCAAACAACTGCCAGATATTATTTAGAAGAGTCCTACGTTCATTGTAAAATAAAGGTTGCTTTTGCCAGCTTGAAGCGATTACATTTGATACAATAAACACAGACGATATTAATATTATATTCATAGATTATATAGATATCATATTCATAGATTAATATTTAAATACCGACCAGCAATTATAAATGTTTAAATTGGGACAAATTATCGTTATGTAAATGATGAAAGCAAATATATATCTACGTACACTCATATAATTTTAAAATTATATAATCTGTACGACAAAAAAACTTAGAATTCAACGCATTGTTATTATCACAGCAATAAAAACAAAACGAGTTACCTATCATGCTAAGCGATAAAACAGCTTAGATAAGTTGAAAGTTGTTAGCTCTCACCACATAGATAATACTAGCAATAAATTAAAAAAAAGAAATTATAAGCTTGTGTTTAGTTCCTTAAGACATCATAATATGTGACTTTTTATTGATTTGAACATCATAATATGTGACTTTTTATTGATTTTAATCCTGATAAAGGAATACCGCATTCAATGCGTAATGTAATGATATTGATCGCAAGGTCTTTATATCATGAATATATCAAAATACAGAAAAAACAATTGTGATGTCTGAAAAGTCTTATCACAAATAATCGTTTTTGTTCGAAGTTTCCAGATTAACAAACGATTCCCGTTTGCGGATAATGTCTTTATCGTATTGAATATTAAAAAAGACAAAAAAACAGTATGTGTGATACTGTTTTACAAAAAACAGTTTTACTGTGTATACAAAAAAAGGTTTTTTAAATTCTGTAATCATAAGTTTGGTTAAAGAACTTCTTTGGTGTCTGATTTCCGTATATTATTAAATCATTAATAATATAAATTTAATTAAATGTTATTATTAAATTAAAAGATATTCGAGAATTAAATTCGAAAGAAAACAACTATTATTTTTTATTGCTTTAGAATTAATTATTATTCACATTCTATTCATTTTAAAAGCATCCTGTTTTTTGCTTCAAAAACTATTATTGGAAACGTACAATAATGTCATTATTGTCTATAAAATTCACGTTATATGAATTTTATATAAATCGTTTTATATAAAATGTTATGTAAGAGTTCGTTTTCTTAAACGTTACGTAAAATCTAAGTTACAATTAAAAAATCTAGGTTAGAAAATACTGAAGTAGTAACTATTTAGTTAATATTTGAAGTATAATCGCATATCGAATGTTTAGATAAAGCCTTAATAAAATGTCTTAAATAAACATAAACAGATATTCACTGATGTTCTAATAATATGTGAACAGTCATTGCAAAAAAATTTGATGTTTGAATTTGACAAGTGTAAATGCATTTTTATGTTTTTTATTTCGACAGATAAGTTTTTATCATGCAAAATGTTCTGTGTAAGTATCACGACAAGTTTAAAACGTCTTGCTGATAAATTGAATGAGAAGCATAAATGCGATATCGCGAAGTATATTTTGAGAACCGATTATTTTTAGACTGAATGTTTCGGTGCTTTTCAAGCGTGATGAAATTAATTTTGAATATTCTCCTTCACTTATTTTCTATTATTAACTTAATTCTTTAGTTTGAATTTTTCTGATATAGTCTTCCCTACTTGATCATTGACGTAAATCAGACTGATCTTTCAAATTGTACTAATAACATTTACCAATATTTTTATTATTAAATTAATAATTTTATTAAAATTTTAAAAATGTCGCGTAAAACAATATCGATATTTTTAACACGCTTGCTAAAAAGTAAATTCCATATTAAATGTCAAATAATTAAAAATTACAATATCTGTAGTCTTAAGACAATTACATTGTCTTAATTCTAGTTATTATAAATGTAACATTTAATAACATAACTGATAACAATACAATCATAATTATAACACAGAAAACTGTTGTAGTTCGATATTGAATTACAACGCGAACTAATGAATCTTCTAATGAAGCAGATTCGGTATCGCCCGAACTGAATATTTTGACGTACGCTTTGTCCGTCCGTCACATCAATCGAGAAAAACACAGAAACGCAGAATCATCTCCTACGCACGAGAAAGTTCAGTAACGAATTTTGTAATTGCGTCCACGTGAAACACGCAGCTAATTATCTTTTCCTGCGTAAAATAACGTCTGATACGTACAATTTCGCAAGAATTAATAAGATTTTTATGGACAACGTCAGCAAGAAAAAAATATCACGTTTATTTTGAAAAGTTGATGTAAAGATACTAATGCGCATCTTCGTAATTAAAAGTCCTCGTTGCAACGTCAGCTCATATCGATTCCGTAAACATCGCTCTCTTGATAGAACTGCAAATACTACACTGAGGAAAAAATATATGCGTGCCACTTTATTGTGCTTACAAGATGTTTACATTTTGCCTTTAAAATAGGAGTGATTGAACGATAGAAGTGCCGTTATTACAAATATGCGATATTGACAAGATCGAACGACAAATAAAGTAAAATAATTTTTTAATTTTTTAAACTCATGCTTATTTTATCTCAGATATACAGTATTCTCTATGTCTAAATCTTTAGAAGCTTCCACAACAGAGAGTATTGCGATATCAGTGATACATAATTGCCTGGCAAGTTTAACAAGTGCATATTTGACAGGCGCGTATTTGCCGATCGGATGGGATAATATACAGTACATCGCGCGCGAGAGAGAATTTAGACATCATGCACGAGAATTGCGTAATGCGAAAATGTCAGGTGTTCAGATTAGCATAAGACAACAGTAGATGCAAAGCTGAAACGCCGCGGTCCAACGAGCATAAGTCCAATGCGCGCGCTCGCGCACGAGAGAGAGAGAGAGAGAGAGAGAGAGAGAGAGAGAGAGAGAGAGTAAGGAAGCCACGAAACTATAAGCCTGACGAGAGAGCGATATATTCTACGTTTAAACTTTCCTCCATCATGTATGTAAGTTTAGTACAAGAAAATCAGTT
>NW_012130086.1:1264340-1270279 GCF_000143395.1 Atta cephalotes
TAGGTAGTATTTATTATTAATATATATATATATATATATATATATATATATATATACACACACACACACACACATAGGATCCCTATCTAAAGCTTATTCGAAAGTGATCTTTTTATCCACTGTAAAAAAGTTCTTTTAACAATTTTTTGAAACAATGAGATATAAAACTTGATATCACAAGAAATAATATGAAATTATGTCTGAACATGGCTTCCGATATTCGTTTTTAAGAAATCATTAAGCAAAGTAAGTAACACGGTAAGTAAAGTCGCTATTTTTTTCGACCGGCGACAGTAGCGAAGACGGATTTTATATTGTATAAAAAAATTTGTATAAACACATAAACACTTATGGAATATCTTATACTATATAAAAGTGAAATTAAATTTTCATAAAAATGTTCATAATGATGAACACTAATATGCTCATTAAGTTGAGCACAACTGCAGTCGGAGAACGTCCTTAACGTATCTTGCGCTTAAATTTCTCATTTATATATTTATATATTTCCGTTTTGCATTCGCATAAATCAACAGGATATAAAATGCAAAAAATAAGAGAAACTAATAATAAGAGAATTAATTGCACTTCAACGTCCATTTAATGATGAATTCTTATGTAATCTGCGTATATCGTTAGTCTGGTGATACATCGGCGCATCAATACGTTCTCCCTTTTTTTTTTACATCGACACTGCGAATTATATCTGACAGTCAATAATCGAGACTGAGTAACGATGAGAAACGTTCTTTCGCGCTGTCCGAAATTCTCCGTCATTGCAGCGGATGATACTGAAAAATCGTGATGAGTCATCGCGGATGTATCGCTCACTACGTTAACACCACGAGATTCATCATAGAAATGTGAGATGCTTGTTAGTCTCGTTCCAGGTAGCTCGTTACCGCCAGTAGTTCTGTGTCAAGTATCGCATAAGTTAGCCTCGACATGTGACACTCACGTAATACCGTGTAAAGGAGGAAAGAATTATGAAAGAACGAAGAAGAAAAAGAGTCATCGAGAAAAAGCGAGAAGGAGAAAGAGAGAGAGAGAGAGAGAGAGAGGACGTCGATCGTAAGCCGTTATACGACTTTGACATATTTTTCTTACTTTGGTCTCTATGATAGTTAATATTTTAAAGAACAGCTTCAATCTTTTCTATTTGATATAGCAACATGATAAAAAAAATATTCCATTATTCGATCATTTTAGAGTAGAGAGATCATTTTAGAGATTCATTTTAGAGTAGAATTGATTATTTATTTAGTATAAGAATACCAAAAGTGAATTCTCGTTATCGAAAAAAAAAAGGTTACAGTCAATTTTATTCGTTTTATTATATATATATATATATATATCATGTTGCAAATTTAGCGTAGATTCTTTCCGTCAACAAATCGATGAAGCTTAGAAGAATCAATTTAACGATGCATGCCTCGTGCTGTATGCGTAAGCAATAATATATGTCAATCCATTCGTCGCCCGCTGGGAATAGCAACAAGTAGCTGCGTACCATAAACTGAAAATACTTGCTGCACATGGAACTGCATAGACAATGCATTGGCTTGACGCACATACTTGTACACGCAGTTTCATGAATTATTATTACATGCAAGACTATGTGTATTATGCGCAGCGGCTTATTTTAGTCAGGCAAATGTGCGTTTCTGGTGTTGCGATAAGATATATGAAACGTTAATTCTTGGCTTTACTTGTAACGGAAATACTTGGCTAGGAATTAGCGCGTACGGACGTACAACTGTACACAGACGAGAAGATTATGCTAATTCAGTGGCAGTGATTTGTCGCCATGCGGTGACGACATTTGGATTTGCGGACGATGCAATGAATAAATGCAACTTAGAAAAATGAAAATTCAAATAATGTCGAAGTTCCATCTTGTGATAAATAACGTAACGTAGAGTCGATAATTTAACTTAATGATTTAATTTCCGTCTTCATCACTTATTCGAGGACAGAAATTACCGTTTTCTATATATCTTGTGATAAACAGTAAAGTAACTACTTGGTTTTCTTACGTAAATAAACTTGTGTTGCCACGAACTTTAGTCAATAAAAAGTTTTACAATTAATTTGAAACTTATTTTTTATGTACAAGGTCGACATTATAGGTCGAACATATGCTATCTCTATAATTACCTTCAAAATGAATTGAAAAAAAATTGTTGGGACAGACAGAAAAATCTTGAGAATTATAAAAAAAAAATAAAAGAAATTTATGAAAATTAAAAAAGACCAAAATTCGGCTAATTTATTAGATACATTCGGTTTTATGACTTACTGTCTTAATAACTGTCATGATTGTGTACTACATCATTATAAAAATACGATTGATGATTTAGTTGCGATAACACGAAAATGATACCGATCCGGTATGACATTCGTTAAAGTTTGAAAAAAAATGACCGGAACGAAACGACAACTAGAGTTGCGCAAATATTACCTATAGTAGTCCATTTAGTCGTATAATTCTTGACACAATATATGTATTTTATGGTACATTTTTCATGTTTGCCTTTGACAACAAATAAAAATGTCTATTTTCTGTTATTAATTGAAAGTAATGTCTGTTTTTTTTTCATTTGTGCGTTATTCTGTAACATCGTCAGAAATGCAGAGTTTAGATATCTTTAGATTCAAATCTCCTGATACTTCCGATACATTCTGAAACGCGAACATCCTATCAATCTTCTTCTTGCAACTCGTATTCAACGGGTCTTGACCATGGCATTAGATCAGCGATGACATCACAAGTAAGACAACAATGACATAAGAGTCGCAACAATGAAGATGTGCATTAATCGTCAAGGTCTATTTAATGGAAAATGTAAGCATTTCCGATCGACGGACGTGCCTATAAAGATATCACAGTACCGAAAGTATAATACATTTTTTCAAGGACACAAATTAATGAGGAAAAATAAGATACACAAAACTATAAAAGAAAAAAAATATATAAATGTATTAATATCATGGAACTGATTCGATTCTTGTTTGTTACATGCATCTCACGTCTTGCTGAGACACAGCAGGTCATCGTCCTGAATTCTAAGAATGATACTAAATAAGATACTAATGATATCGCATATCAAGGTCTATTGCTCCGATTTTAAGGCTACGGCAGAAAAAATTGTTTGCGAATCTTATCGCGTGGATGAATGATGACATAGAAGAACACAACACGTATCAATATCATATTGATATTTTTAGTCGATCGTCACGATCATTCGCGGTCGGATTAGCACGATTACTGGCAGAAAGTGTTTGAAAAGTGGTAAAAATACTTGGTCGCAAATCAGTTTTTCATTTTTTCATTGCTGTATCTACGTGGATGACGCGACAGCATAAGATAATACACGTATAAGGTAAAATACAAGTAAGATCATTATTACGATAATTTCTTCCGAGGAAAATTGACGCACTGGATTTTCATTGAGTTTTCATCTCTTTTACGCAGTATCTATCATTTCATAAAAGATAAAGTCTATTCATTATCGTGATTGAATGATTTTTTTATCGGCGGAAATATCATATAATTCTTATTTCTCTAATAGATTACGTCGATAAAATACGTTCCAAATCTTATCTAGAAACTATACATATAATTTACGTATATAATGTACGTTTTTATTGTTCATTTACACAAATGAAACAAAAATGCACATCTTTTCTCGGAAAATTCAACATTATTATCGATGACTTATTATGTTAGTAAGAATTTGGAATTTTTATTATTTTTATACGAAAGCAACACGAAACTTTCGTTAAAGTTGTTATAATTACCGCATGAGTTTCTAAACATCTTTCCACTATTTCTGCGCGGAGTGTCACAAAAGAGAAAAAGGCAAATATTTATAGTTCCGGCAACTTTATATAATTATATATAAATATTTGTTATTTCTCGTACGAACTCTCTCCGTAAGCTGAAAACGTGACTTATGAATTATTCTTGACGAATTTTTTCAATCTGATAGTGATACTGGAAATATATGGCGATATCTATCACACGACTTCTCAAAGAGCAGGTGCATATATGAATACGTGAGAGAAGGCTTACAGAAACGTCGGTAAGCTGGAGAAAGAGGATTTCGGATAATGTTCGCACGTTCGATGCTTTAAAAGATCGACCGCGTCTCCACGTTCCCTCGAAAATCTGACGTCCAGTTCAGCGGGATCAGTGAGCGCGAAAGCATGTAGCAATCGTATTGTGTGCAGTGACGAGAGGACTTCAAACCATTTTATCGACTGATTAAATGACCTTAACACACTGACAGTGTTAATATTTTCAGCATGACTGAGAGAAATTTGCGACTTTTTATATGATACAATCAGACCTTATCGATCTAATTTTTTTTCATCATTTCACAATACACATGCCAATTATCAACTTGTCAACTATCTAGAGAATTAACGAGAGATCTATTAAGTGAACATCCCTACGCCATTGGTATATATTTAAACTTACATGTGACCTTCAACATACCACTCCTTACTTTGCACGTTTTATATTTCAAAAAAGAAGAAAAGAACGCTGTGTGTACTTTAAGAATCTAGATATGAAATGAAAGGTATATCAATTTATGAAAACTGATTCAATCCGAGAATACAAAACATCATTAGGTATTATATAATACTTAAAATTATGTTAACGTTATCTATTTCGATAAACGCTACATTAACCGGAGTATATTAATCAACGAAAGTGTGAGTAATGTTAATTGTAATCACAATGAAGAATCACACAGTCACGATGAAGAATTACAAGCGTCGTGACAGCTATCGTCCTACAGAAGGCTGGAAAAAGAAGGAGAGACGAACGAAACCACGTTGTACTTCACATCAAGAGGCGAGAATTTCAAGCTCTCTTTAACGGCGCGCACCAGAGAGCGAGCAGGAACGGGCCGTCCCACGACGAGGCGCGTCCGTGGTGGGGTGTCAGCCGTGGCTTATCTGGCGACTTTATGTATATTACGATACCCGAGGCAGGAACACGAGCAGTTCACTGCTGGCTAACCGGTCGGAGAAGTCGGCGAAGCCGAGTCGTCTGTGCGGCGCGTCTCGTGCACGAGAGAAAGAGTGGAAAAACGTGTTTGAACTAGAAATCCTCTTTCTTTCTTTCTTTTCTTTTTTCTTTCGTATTTGTCGCGTGTGTGTAATAAACATCACGTGTATCGCGCGAAAACAACCGCGTGAACATCAACGTGGTGCACAGATCAATCGAGCAGCCAATTGAACGGAACGTTTTGGTGTTTCTCAACAATCATTTCGATCCCAGAATGATCGTTTTAGCGTGGTGCCTCTTTATTATCGTTTCGTTCCTTGTGGCGAGCAACCAGGCCTTCCTCAGTGCGCCCTTACCAGGTACGCGTTTTTTACGAAGTTTTATGATGCATTTATCTCATAATAATATATCTTGGAATCGATGGAATAAACACGAGATCTTATGATTCATTGTATAAGTTTTTCTCGTCGGAAGTTACGATACTTTCAGTGAATTTACGCATTAATGATAATTATAATTGTGATGAATATATCGATTTTTTTTTCTAATTTTCTAATATATCCGTCGAAGGCATAAATCAGTTTTGCAAGATCTCTTTGATCACTTTTGGTAATAATCTGTTTCAAGTGTCGACATCAGTACGTGAATCGCCTATCGATCGTGTGATCGCATTTAAATTGTTAAAACCCGTAAATGACTTCAAACAGCATTACGTATTTTGCTTGAAATTAATCGTAAACATTTTTTAAATATTTTTCTTAGATCTTTAATTATGAACATATGATGAAACAATATGATGAAACAATGTTCTAACGAGATTGCATTAATCATGAATCACTGTCTCAAAAGTGATGAGTGTCATCACAAGATGATAAAAGTATTTTTCATAGAAAAATATTCGGTTATTTTCCATAATATA
>NW_012130086.1:1272725-1277871 GCF_000143395.1 Atta cephalotes
AATTATAAAATATTTAAATATGACACACACACACACACACACACGCGTGCGCGCGCGCACGCACGCACGCACACGCATATTATAATAGAATGAGAATAAACGTACGTAAACAATATTTTTTTCAATTTATAAAATTTTGTGCAAACAAATATTTTACTTGATTTTCAAAATCTCCCTTTGAAATCATTAAATTTCTCAATACAATACTTTATATAAATTGTCAGATAAATTTCTGGAGAAAGGAATACATACATAATGCTTTTTCCATCAATTTCCAATTAGCGCAATTCAATTTATGCGTCTTTTTTCTTTCTCGAATGATGTTCTTATCGAAATAGCTTGTATCGAATTCGCATTCGAAGGTCGCACAAACGCAATAGGAAAATCACTAATCGCACAGGCGGTTCTCGAAAGAACTCGTATCGCGAAGCTCGCGGTTAAATTCGTGATTGCACCGTGGGTTCTGTCGCGCGTAGATTTTGCATACGTTGTGTGAATGACAGATTTATCTCGCGCGCGTTCTCGCAGTCGACGAGAATTTCGCTTGAACTGTTTGCCTGCCAGTGTCAGACAGATTTGATCCGCTTCCAGTATACGAAAGTTAGATCGGCACCAAAGTTTCGATCATTCGCCTGTAACTTCTGCCCTTCCTTTCCCGTGCATTTTTAAACGAGAAATATCTTGGATATTCAATAGTTGTGATATAAAGTAGTTAGGCTAGATATAAAGTAGTTAGGCTAGATACTTGACTTTGTACCGCCTCTGCTTCAGGCTTTTATCTGACTAATCGATAATCAACACTAATATATCGATAATCATCACGTGACTAAAAATATCACATTTGATAGCGTTATAATTGCTGCAAGAATGCGTGATTAGATCAAAACAAACCTGACTAATTTTTGTCTAAATAGAGTAATGTTTCAGAGCAAAAACTGGAGTAAATATAAAATGAACCATTCATTTAATATTTATTTCATGATCTCATTCGATAGCCAAAATTTTCTTCGGAATTTTATGAAAAATTAGGTTTCATGTGAAATGTCGAGAAACCGCGCGCGGAGATTGTAATAAAACATTATTTTATTAACGAGAATACACCGTAATAATTCAATAGCGTCTGCGCGATACCAATGCAATGACTTTTTTCGATTTTACTCGACCTCACTCTTGAATAATCGAGATCTTAAGTACCTATTCGGAGAATGTGATCGTTTTTACAGCGACACAATTTGTATAAAAAGATTGATTGCAGCAGAATTTTTTATTGGTACAGATTATTTTATATTATTATTATTAATGCTAAAAAAATTAACAGTATCTTGTAATATGCAATGATATTAGTAAATATCGATATAGATAATCATAATAAATTCTGTTAAAAATATTACATATTGTCATTAACCGTGTCATATATAAAAGGTCAACTTGAAACTTTCTAATATATAGATTGTAAACATATTTGAATCTTACCAAATGTCTTTCGAATTTTTATCCAACCGGTCGAATAAACCCGTCTAGACGCCCAGTTAACGGATGTACGAGCATACAATTGCACACATAATGTTCACGTTACTAAATATAGTACAAAAGCGACGGGGAAACCGTTATATCTACCTCTAGCCTCGAATACATCCTGTGAATCCTTCATACAATTATGATGAAACTTCCTACATTTAAGTGGATTTAAAGACACAAATTTTCTCGCTACTTTGTTCCGAAGGAAAAATTAATCCTGAATTTAACAAGAAATTTAAGTCTTTATTAAAGTTAACATAGCGATAATATGATCGTAGATTAAAAACGGACTATACTGGAAAAAGTCTGGTTGCATTAATTGAAATTGTAAAAATGGATAAATCAGAATTTTTTGATTAATTTATTAAATTTTAGTTGAAATATAATCAGAATTCGTATTAACATGAGAATCTTCTGATTCGTTAATTTTTAATCAAAAATTTTTTTCTCTTGGTTTAATTGTAACTGGATATTGATATTAATAAGCAATTAATGTAAATGACGGTATTTATCTTGACGTATATATGTCATGCTGGAGAGCTAGGTTCCAATATTGAGACTTTTATACAATATCTGCCTATAGATGACATCATATGAAATCTTACACATACTTGATTTTGAAATATTATACTTCAATAAAGCACACTCTACTTTAAAGCTATACCTAGACGAGAGCTGAGTGGGAGAGACGAGAAGAAAAAAGTAAAGTCTGATATTCTCTCCTAAAAGAATAAGCAATGACATTCATCGATACGTATTCGCTGACAATGTTCTTGGTACCCTCTTAAACCTGCCTAACAATACTTCCGATAATAATACACGGTGATTACGGAACTTGAAGCGACGCCAAGAACACTTGGTCTTGGTCACAAAAGTACAGTTATGGAGTACGAAAACTTCCTGGGCGGGTAAAGTTCCGGATAATTTCGCAATTCTTCGGATACAATTGTACTCTTTAAGTACAATTAGGCGCGTTTCTACGTCTATTTCGGAAAACTACCGCGATCGAGTCATTAAGTAGAATCACGAAGCAGCACTCAGCGTAACATTTTATTAGCTACACTGTGAAAACTTTTCTATGAATGTAATAAAAGGCCCCCTCCCCCCTCAAAAAACTTAACCTTGTTCTTATCAGTGGTACAAGTGAAATAAAATAACATAGAAATTTCTCTACATTTAAATATAATTCTATACACTTCGATTTAATTAAGTAATCTAATGTAAATCTAATCTAAAAATACTGTATGATAATATCAATGAAAAGGGAATTCAGTTTATAAATATCGATATATTATCGCAGTGATAACAAATACATCTACTTTATTGATCGTATCCTAAGAGGCATTAAATTTGGGACAACGCCATTAATAATTACTCAATATCAATCGATGCACTTGTATACGTATCAGTCATCTTATCGAGCTCGATTTTTAGTTAGACTCAGCCTCTTAACAAGACAAAGACCTGAAGTATATTCAGACATGAAGCAGGCTAGCAAGAACGTGAGTTAGCGCGGGCAAGCAGAAGCTGAGAGAGACTGTAAAAAACTAACTTGAACGCGAACGATACTCTCGAAGGTCATAAGAGAGGCTCCCGATCGAAGGTCACACACTGTAAAGGAATCGAAGGGAAATTCAAATCTCGTGTTATATACGTTGGCATGATTTCGTGAGCACGATCGGTTTGTTTTCCACCGACGTATCTCGATGATTACGTCACTTGTTTACACCATCACTGTCTGATTTGATTACCTATTAGGGAATAATTACGCATAGCACCTTACTGCACATGCGGCCTTATTTTCCGCTTGTTTTTTACACTCTTTTTGCGCAAAAGTATGTTAAAAGTATGTTAAAAGTATGCTACATTTTAACACACAACAGACGCAGAGATGACCGATGCGTCGATTGTCGAAGCGTCGATTCCAATTATTCAGTTACGTAAAAGCGCCATAATTGTTGATAGAGCAAACAATGTTATCATGATGGTGCCATTGAAATTAAAGTAGCTTTGAGAAAGGCACAGAATCATTGCACATATACGTATTTATATATATAGTTAATTGAACCAATACCATTTATTTATTGCTTAATAAAATAATTAATTACGATCGAGGTTTCTACGAATCTATTTGTTCAATCCTATTACAATAAGACTCATTATTAATCAATACTGATGATATATCAATTAGTATTTTTAATCTGGAATATCATAAAATATTTAATATTACGGAATTTCACATTGCGAATCAGACCGTCTTCGCAATATGAAATTCTGCAATATAAGATTCACTCTTTGATCGTTACAAATGGAAACCTTTTAAATGTTGTTACTTTTTGCAATAAGAATACAATTTCTGAACAATTTCATAACTTTACTTCGTTTGTAATTAACAAGTTTGTATGAATGCAAATATAATAATTTGACTTACCCAATACGTTCCACGGCTTTCCATGCGCTATTTTATTGACGTAATTTCCAATAATCTTCTACTTTTAGAACTCTACGTCGAAACACGTGTACAAATATTAGCTCTAATTGTTGCATAACGTTTTAATTAACGCAATATAAATAATATCGCTCAATACTGCACTCCCGAAACTTTCTTTTTACGTATTCGTTTTAAATTTGCGATTTCAAACGAAGGATTAACATTCTCTGATAATCGCATGATATTTGAATCGGCACTTTCGCGATAGTCACTCGCGCGTGATTAATTTCATGAGACACGCTGGATATGATAACGATTTTCACTAACGATCGAAATCGTGGCTCCGTTGCGAACTCCTACGGCTACGTGTATCACCTGTAATTTTACATTGCTTATGTACATATATCATTAAAATATACAAAATGCATATATAACTTTTTGTACGTTAAATTGCCGCGTAAGCTTTATCCAATAGTGCTTTTTAAATACAGAAATTTTATCGGTTCTAAGAAACTTCTAATACAAGTGTTATCTATACAATGTAAAGAAGGAGATATTGTATTTTCTATTGTCGCCTGAATGACAATAGAATTCGAAACATCTCGTATAAATATGAAGTAGCTGTTAAAATACGACACAGATAAGATATTTGCTTGCTTTACGAATTTTTCCTTCGTTGATAAAGGAAAACGAACCAAAAACTCATTTGTACGACACATGATAAAAGTATTGTAAGCGTTCGCACTTTTCGTCAATGATTTGAAAAATTTTATGCTACAAATACGAGGACAATATCCGATAAAGATGAAAAAAATGAAAATTTACCTCATAAATAACAATGACGATATATTGGATTTTGATACAAGATATTTTAACTTGATTTGCATCATATCAGCATAAATAGAACTTACGCAGCAATATATTCACAAATGAGACGTTTACGTTTTAGAAAAGATATGAAATTCGGCTTTATAAGTATCTTATTGAAATTGACGTGACGCTAGGATCAGTTTATATTCTCATTTCATTTTAAAGTGGAATTTTTATATCACTTTGAAAAGAAATAACATTAATGAATTGCATAGTGATCAAAACGATTAAATGCATGCGTCTAACGACAACTTCATGAATTAACAAATTGTTAATGAATAATATCGTCGGATTTACACGATCATTAAAATGTGTGTGTGTGTATAT
>NW_012130086.1:1279798-1290691 GCF_000143395.1 Atta cephalotes
CTTCTTCTTCTTCTTCTCTTCTCTCTCTCTCTCTCTCTCTCTCTCTCTCTCTCTCTCTCTCTCTCTCTCTCTCTCTCTCGTGACTTCGTCTTTAATTACACGCAACCTTCGATGACGACCTATATAAATCAACAGACGAAAAACG
This sequence comes from Atta cephalotes, assembly GCF_000143395.1. Taxonomy (NCBI): domain Eukaryota; kingdom Metazoa; phylum Arthropoda; class Insecta; order Hymenoptera; family Formicidae; genus Atta; species Atta cephalotes. Next base: position 1,279,944 of record NW_012130086.1, read on the forward strand.
AACATATTTACAGATACGTGTCATCTCCGATAGCATTATATAAATCTCTTGTATATCTTTGAAAATATATGTCAATTTATATATAAACGTAAAGATGAAATTTATCTGATTTTGAGAAATTTTTAATCTGATCTATCAAATTCTTATTTAATGCTCTCTCTTAATATTCAGTATGTTATTAATGAATTATTAATGAAAAGAAATTAAATTTAAAATTATAAAAAGAATTATTTATCAGAATGATATTTTTCATCCTTTTGATTATAAATATTTAATATACATAAACTTGATGTATTATTGACTCGAACGTTTGTATAATGAAATTAACACGTATCTTAATCTGCCAAAATATTCATAGCCAATTAGAAAATTATATTAAAATATAAGTATATTAAATAGTCACACAATTATAGCACACTATAATATATTAAATTGGATTTGCAACTTGGATGAAAGCAACTCTTATAATAAATGTTATTCGTCACACATTATACAGATAACTTTGTCCATAAAATCGAAGCAAAATCTAGTTGATGTTGTTAATTGTAAGTAGCGGATGTTATGGATAATCATGTCAGAGTAGAGACATGAGATTCTGGAAGAACTAAAAGACATTAGCCACGCCTCGCTTTAAGAAATTGTAACAATATCGGTATTCTTTCTTCCTCTCTTCTCTCTTTCTCTTCCTCTTTCTCTTTAAAAGGAAAGCCCGAGCTTCGATCGATTTCACGCTTCACTACTTTGTAAGGCCTAACAATAAGCTAAAAATAGCACAAAGCGGCTGTAAAACGTTCTTCATATGTACAATTCAATAGAAAAACGGAGAAAACTGTTTTATTTATTTATTAAAAAAGATAATAATAATAAAACTATTTAATTATTGGCATAAACACAAATTAAATTATAGCAAAACTATTAAGACTTCATTAAATCATTTTTTATTTACAATTACTTTTTTATATGTTTAAAAAAAACGAGTGCTATTATATAAATAGAATAAAAGTTTAAGATTTGTAATTGTCGACTTTTATGAACTCGCGAAACTTTCCTTCAGAATCGTTCATATATAATTGATTACCATGAAGATACTTCATGGTAATTAATACTAACATGACTCCTTAAGAATGAATTTAACTTGCCGAACGAAGTTAACTATTTAATCCCGATAGACAGAAATGGCTCTCGAACATGCTAGCCATACATTGCGCACTATCTTGTTACTTAAGAAAAGGAACCATTTAGAAGATTGCGTGGAGATAGAAGATCTTTATTATACCAATCGAATTTGTTCGATAGTCAAACTCTATATGTGTCTCTCGGCTGACATTAAACTTGCTATGAGAAGTTCTCGTCTACAAAATCACCAACTTAATGTTCATTACTCCGAGACAATTTTTCAAACAATATAACCAGCGATATCGCTGACTCGTTAATTATCAGATACATCTGTTTTTGCGAATCTGTTCTCCCGCTATCATTCGTATTCGCGATAAAAGATACGCATTTGCTAACAAAACGGAATAAAACTGGCGCCGACAACGCAATCGAAGCTGCAGACGACATCTTCTTCAACATATATTGACTTCACGACCTACGCCTCGTAATAAACGGCACATGAAGTACCTTGATGCAGGTTAACGAGCGACAGGCGGAGTTGTTTATTCGGTGTTAACATCTTTAGCCCTGAGATTTTGCATCATATGATATACGCGTGCAGTTACATTTTGCTGGAGAATGCAATGTGCTAGAACTGCTAGATAACGACAAAAATCTGTACTATGTTTCAACACTCTTTTAGAACAATTCTTTTAGAAAAAGATAGAAAATTCTTTAGAAAAATTAAAAAGAAAAAGATAGGATAGGAAGGAGAAAAAAAATAGTATTTTACATCTATTTATGACTCCTTCCTTTCCCTATCTTTTTCTCTTTTACTTTCTTCTTCTTCGTTTTTCTAAAAGAATTTTTTTTTTTTATAAACTTATAGTAATAACTTTCAATAAATATACATAATTTAAATAAAATATTAATATTTCAATATTGGATTGTAATAATCATATTTTACTTAAATTGTTGTAACTTGAACGTTTAGAAGTAATTATTGCATCAAGTATTAGAAATAATGTTTATAAATTTATCTTAAAAGACGAAATAACGCAAGAAATATTCAGAAAGCATAACATATGCATTCACGCGCATTAAGTTAAGTGCAATTAATTAAGTGATCATAATTTTTCGTAGCTCATACAGTGTCGAGTTACATCGGTGCTGAAAGGCGAATGGAGAGCAATAAAGCAACTCATAGTGTAAGCGACAATCGTCACTCGGTCGACTCGAAATCCAACGACGACGACGACGACGACGTCGACGGCGGTACAGTCTACGTGATTGCATTCGGGGGGAAAGAGGAGAACACGGAGAAAGAAAGAGACACGGAAGAGAGTGGTAAGAACATGAATCATATTTACTGGTGCACGAGAGTGACTTCATAGTAATAGTATCGCGCACCATTCTCGTGTCACCACGAATCATAGCGTATTTCCCGTTACAATTCGAGATCACGTTTTCGTGCATCACATTCGAATATAATATTTTGGTATGCATATTTTGACATCAAATATATCGAAAAACATTGATATATTTTTTTTACATCCGTTCTGCATTTTGCATTAATATCAAATCTTGCGCGAAGGTAAAAAAAATTATTAAAAGCATAGTAATTATATTCATTATTCAAATCGCAACCTTCAGCGTTTCGTGAAATATTTGCATCGATAATAACGAAAATTATCACTGTAAAATGTTACTTTGATCCGTCAATATCGCGTTACATTCTTAACCTTTATAATATTTCCTAACAAATTGTCAAATTCAAGTTTATCTGCCAAGCGCGACATAACATTTCGTTTTTATGACTCGATGCTAATTTAATTCTCTGCACAAACAAAATCGAGAGATACGACTTCATTAATCGGAACTATAAAATACCAGTAGAGGATAAAATGTTTAAAAGTAGAAACTAATGTAATAATAATCGAAAATAAAGTAATAAAAAATTTGATGTAATTTTTCGGACATTTAGCTACATTAAATTAAATACGATAATGATAATGGACTATGATTCACAGTACAATTGAACACAGTACATATCGAAAATATCATGTAAAAAATAAAAACGTGTAATATACGTTAAAGTTGTATTTTATGTGATATTTTCAATATTATTGCACTGTGTATTTACAGAGCACAATATACTATAAAAAATTATATATCCATAATAATGATAATAATAATCGCATAGTGTAAAAAATCGGTCTTATCACTTAGTGCATAAGGTGATACAAAACTAATACTTGAAATCAAGTTCTCATGCATCCCGTTAAAATCACTTGCAAAGCACAATTCTCGGCGCCGCATGCGCCAAGGATTTATGCAAATATGTAGTAGTATATCTTCATTTGCATCGCCTTTCTGAGTTCACATTGTACACATCATGCATTATTAGTAATCGAGAATGTGCGTTTTGTACACACACGTCATCAATCGGAAAAAAGAGTGCAGGAAACTTTCCATATCGCGAGAATATCGGGAATAGAAAATATGCATCGCGTGAACTTTAAACATGAAATCAACATGAATTTTTTTATATTATCTCTTGGTTTCTTTGATCTTCTTATATATATCTAGCAAAAAAAGATAACAAACTACGTATGATAACGTATGATAATTTACATTTGCAAATATTGTTTGTTATCATATGTAGTATGATAACAAACAATATGTAAATGTAAATTTGAAAAATAGATAATGTTCTTGATAACGCTTTTGATTCTACTAGTACTTTAGCGACGAAGCATCAAACTAATTTTAGATGCGACGTTCATCGTCTCGTATTTCCATCGAGAATGGCATCTTAAAGTAGACAACAAAGAGTAACGTGGATCGCAAATAAAAACATCTTTTGTAATTCTTTTGTTACTCTTTTGTAACTCAAATATATTTCTTTCTACTTTGACATGAACAATATGTCAAAAATACCTTCTCGTAATTCCATTATAGAATGTTTGATCTTCTCTAAGAGAGAAGAATTTTTCAATAATACTTAAATATTTAAATTTTAAAATATTTGAAATAATTCATATTACGTAAAGAGAATTCTTTCTTAATTTTTTTTCTTTTAATTTTTGCATGAATATATCATTTTATGATACTCATTAAGCCAACTTCAGACAACATGATCAATGTATGCCAACATTAGCAAATATTATACACATACACATGACATACATAATTATCCATACGAATATATGCTAATATTTGCGAATGTGCGTAAATTAAAGTTAAAGTAGTATACATTGGCCATGTCATTTGAAGCTGCTTTACATGAATGCCACTCTAATTGCATCCCTGTGATTCGCATGAGCGTAGTTTGCGAAATCAAGACATTTCTGATTATTAACGAGCTCCTCGCTCACAGGTCCACATTTTGTTGTAGTCAACAGCGACATGCAGAACCCATTGGATCCGTGGTCGATAGTATGGTACATCGGCTCGTTTGGCGGCTTGGTGGCGTTTTTTCTTATCGTCAGCTGTTCCGAGTGGTGTTGCCGACGAGGCGGTCGACCTCTGACAGTGCCCTATGCGCAACGTGCTGAGACGTTAAATACAACCGGAGTTACGGAGACCCCGCCGCCGCCTTATCATCTATTCGCTCCACCTTCTTACGATTCCGTCAACTACAACGAAATCGTCGACAAGACGTCCGACGAGAAGTTGGACATCTATGTGATTTCAGTGCCGATCCACAGGCCGATGGCGCAGGCGCCAGCGTAGGAAACCTTGGAAAGGCTCATCCTTTTGACAAGGATGCCCGATTCAACACTACTAATGGTCGACAGTCGATCGCGGAGAATCGATCTCGCGATCCCTTCATTAAAGTCGCCAACAAGTTCGACGTTGAAGAGGACTGGTCGAGAAAGAAGCGCAGCTGTTCTGGACGCCATCGTTGCAATTGTACAAATATAGTGACAGGAATGATTATATGTGTGTCTTTCTTGTTATGCTGAGGAATTAACTCACTTGATGCCATTGACAGAAATGACAAGTATAGTCAAGGCATTGACGTCATTCCGAAAAAAAAACGAGTCGTTTTTTTGTGTTTCTATTGAAAGATGAAGGACATTGAGACCGAATTCTGAGACGAAATTGTATGAAAAATCATCATCATACATTGATCTCAAGAAAGATGATAATACAGAAGTGACGTCGATCGAAGTTTCGATATAATTCTAGATAGAATTTAATTTTATATTATTCCGGAAAATTAAATCAATTTTTCACGATTTTAAATGAGATCTTCAAGTTGCGGAAATTAATATCAATATCTTCCTGGAAATTAATATCAATATCTTCCTGGAAACAACAAGAGAAAGAAGAACGATAATTAATGATACTAAAAAGATCTAAGTCAATACTTGTGTGAAGGATTTATTGCAACGGTACGCAGAAAGAACGATTTTGCTGAAAATCTAAAAATTTCTCTAGAACTGAAAATAATTTTGTGGGACCATCAAAATAAATTACGTAGAAATCTCAAATACGATGCAAATGATATTGCAAAAAATTTGTTAATCCTAGCAATTAATTTGAGCATTCTACATAATTATTTTGATCGTTCAACAAAATTTTCAGATTTATCTAGTTAAATTGTCAGACTTCAACAAAACCATTCTTTTCATATAATATATCGAAATGACACAGATGATATATTAGCTATATGGTCAAAATAAAAAAAACTTGAATATTCTCCAAGACAAGTTATAAAAAGTTGATTAAAAAATTGAAAAAAGATTGAAAAAAAAATTAAGCGGTTCTTACAAGAAAAGATACATTCGTAAATTGACTCCTTAAGCTGACAAACAATATAAACTTAAAAATATATTGTTTAATTGTAGAGCAATAATTAATGTAATCCGGCCTGCGGAAAATAGCGAATCGAATCACGTGAAAAGTTAATCGTCAATACGTTCGTGAGAACGTATTGTTTGTTTTGCATATGTGATGTTAAGGAATGTATAGTTTGATAGGCAGAACACATTTCAGTATATTATATATAATTGGAATAAAAAATGATTCAGTCAATCACTGCCATTCCGAGACGAAATAATCACGATTTAGTTTAAATGTAAATTTAATGTTATCGAGGTTTCTTTTTTATTGTATTTTTTATATGCTACTGCGATTTAAAAATAAGTAATAATTAATGAATCTACTTATATACACATGTACACGTATACACACATACATATACACACACACATAAACATCAACTTTGAAAAATTTCCACTTATTTCTCGTCACAATCAATGATCATCATCGTCTGTCGTCGGTGGCATTATATACGAATTAAGAGAATTTTACACGTGATATCGTATGCGATTGGCCCCAATCGCCTATCGACTCCGTCAATTAAGGATGATTAGTGTAGATTACAAATCGACTGCCATGAGAAGCGTTTCCCCGCGAACGAGGTCGAGAAAAATAATTTAAGATAATAAAGCAAGCAAGTGTTTGCCGCGGAGCAACTATACACGAGAGTAATTAAACGATAAGGACGAAGGAGGACAGACATCATAGATCCTCCCCTGAGCAGCGAATCGTGGGATATCAATTAGACGTTAATTAATATCGCATTTACGACTGAGCTTCTGCGCGGCTCCTCATCGTCAGAGAATACACTTCTGGCGCAAAATCGAAATTCGTAAACACACGATACGTCGGCGAGTATCGGCGTGATTCCGTTATAACGAATCTTCGGCGAAACGAAACCCGATCGAATATACCATACAATCCTCTGGACTAGAAGGGATTTGATTTCAAGTCAAATTGATCGTATCGTTTACACCAATATCAAGATAAACACGATTAAGAGTATAATGAAATCTCGATCCGATGCCGTAGTTAGTTGTAGACAAAATAATAATTTCATTATGCTTATAATAAAGAAAGGGGAAAGATAGATTTTTCTCAGGATCAATAGAGAAGGATTATTGTAGAATTTTGCATTTACAAAATTGCAATAATGTATATAAAGATTAAACCGTTTATATCACACTTTGGAAATAGAATGAGGCTTCATTCAGAAAATAAACGATAAATTCTAAAATATATAATACGAAAGTATCAAATATAAACGAGCATTTTTTTAATTATTTATTGAACAAGAATAAAAATATAAAGGAAACAAATTATTTTTCTTTCACATAATTCCCTGTTCCATTAATACATTTTTGTCAGCGGATAGGCAGTTTGGCAGTTTCTTCTATCAGTAATCCAAACAAATGATAATCGTATAGAAAGATTTGATTCAATGCGATTATCATTCGAAGACGATGCCAGTATAGAGAAATTTGTACGCAATTACTGCGATCACACAATCTATTTTTATGAAAACGGGATCGCCAATATTCATTAGCAAAAATATATTAATGTAGCAGGAAACTATATAGAACTATATAGAAAAATAATTTGTTTTCTTTATATTTTTATTCTCGTTCAATAAATAAGAAAAACAATTTTTCGTTTATATTTAATCTATCCTCGTATATCTATTATAGATTCAAGTTTTAGTTCTTTCGAACATAGAAAACTTTCGCGGGATGCAATTAGTAGATATAAGTATTCATAAGTATGTGAGAGAGGTATGTGTGTTAGAAATGCTTTAATTAATTAATAGCGAATTAGTGTATAACTTTAATTAAAATTAGTTGTATAACAGTCACAATTATCACGATTGTTTATTGCGATTAAAGTACTGATCACTTTGAAGAGAGTGTACTACGTATCCCAAAAATCGAAGTAATATTTCGTAATAATATATAATCTCGATTTACGATCTGCGATAGATTTTCGGAAATCGTCTTTTTCACAGTTCACATTTTTAATAACATCAAAAGGTTGTAAACAAGAAATACTGTGATTCACGTAAAAACAGCTAAATAGATAATACAAATAGATCGTAAAAGCAATCTCGTTCTCAGCAGCGTGTTATCTTTTTCAAAGTGAACGATTCGCCTATTTTCCCTGTTGCTACTGTTAAAATTATTATTACTGTTATTATCGTAGCTATACTATCGTACTCTTGACTATGCTATGGGCGACGTATTCCCAATTGCGTGGTTGAGAGTACATTGCGACCCCGACTCGTTATTCATAAGACTCACGAAATAACGGCGCGTGTGTGCGCTGTTAATATTTATTTTTTATACTTTTATACACGCTGTTTATATTTGGACGTTCCTACGTTACCAATAAAATTTTTTTCCTCACGTAAAAGACAATTGCGTTACTTATGTTGATCACTATGCAAGAAAAACGATTCTTTTTCAATGATATTGACAATAATTCCTGATGCAATTCTAAGTAATTAATTAATTAATTTTACAAAAGCCTTCATTATATAATTTTCTAATTAGATTTTTTATTAATATCTAAAAACATATTTAAAAAATAATTGAAAATTATTGAAAATTTAATAAGGCAATATTATTGAAAATTAAAGAAAAAAATTTTCAATAATATTAACAATAATTTCTTGTGTAATTCTAATTAATTAATTAATTAATTAAACAAAAATTGTCACTGTTATTCTTTAACCAGAAGATTTTTTATCATGACATCTATCTGCGATTATATTTAAGAATAAAAATTGACAACTACATCAAGATTATTATGTCCTGTTCCTAAACAATTTCATTTAGCTCTAAAATTATTTCTGAATATTGCAACATTTATTTTCAGCTGCATTTTATTATACAACAAAAATTTATTATACAACAAAAATTTTCCCATAGGAATAAATTATATTTAGCACCATTAATATTTAGCACCTACCTTCTCTCGTTCGTCGTTGCAAACAGGATATCCGACTTCCAGTCCAGTGCTTAATTGATATTCGATAGTGGCTGCCGAATCTCATGGATTCTGTATCCTGTGTCTCTCCTCTCTTTCTGAATCATCATGATGCGAATGTTCTGAAACACACGGCCAGTGGACGATAAAACGCAATCTTTCGCATGGAACAAGCACATCGCGATTTCCACGGAAATTTTCGACTTTCCTCGATCTCTTGCGACATCTTGCTTCCCGATCCCGCACTCTTTTTTAACCCAAGGATTTCAGCCTCCAAAAGGCTCAGTAACCATGCAGACGATCCCGTTTGGGATTCCCGCACTGCGAATTCAATGGAATACAAAACTTGCGCGACGCGTCAATAACCGTTATATGCTTTCAACTCCAATTACACTTATTACACTTATTACACGGCGGCGCGGCGGTGGTTACGCGTGCGATTGATATAATGAAGTTGGCCGAGACAGCACAACATGTCATGTCCCCCGTTGTCTGAGATCTAAAAATTCGAAACGGCCGATGCAAACTTCACATAAACTTTTCCGAAGTCGTGTGCGCAAAATTACAAAAATAAAATACATCCAAGTCTTACACGGCATGTGACGCGAATTCGATTACGAAACGCAGCGGTGACGGTTACAATAAAAGACGATCTATTGTACAATGCATTGTAAACCTTGTCGTCAATATCCTTGTAATGCTTGACGACAGATATAATTAGAAGCGATTGATTCTTGAAATATTTCTCGTATATTCAATGTCACGTGTAAAAGTATTAATATAATTTAGTAATATAGATAATAATTATTATATACCTCGTTGGTAAATTCCAACGATCCTTCCGAGTCGTTTTTCTTATGATTTATCTAAATTCGATGTTCGTTTTATCTTCTGAAGGAGTTAGATTATTCGATTTTGAAGGAAGAATCATGCTATGAGAAGTCAGGATTAGAAGTCAGGTTGTAGTTCTTTCAATGCGACCAACGTATCGCAGGTCGTAGCAGCTACGAATTGATGGGAATGTCATATATTCGCAATAGCCCGAGCGTGCGATTTATGCGCGATTTATATAGACTTGGCGGGCATCAAACCCCACTACTCGCGCGCCAGCCAATCAACGCGATGCCTTGCTGCGGGCATTGAATTCGAGCATTCATTGGAGAACGCTAGCTTTCGGATAGAGTATATAAATAAGCGTTACGCAGCAAAGATTATACTTATTTTCGAAAACTGGGCATGTTCGGTTCTCGGAAGATGCTTGTATTCGGAATGTGCTTTATGTTAACGTATATTTGAATCTAATATTAGGATATAGTTCACGTTACACAACAATATTATAATTTCGTTAAATCTATTTTTCGACATATACACAAAATCTAATTTCGTTTTCTATTTTATTTATATACAATAAGCGTAATGATTATTATAATACATTTAGTATTTAACAATAAATAGAATTTACATTGAAGTGACGTTGTTATTAATATCTCAATTTGAAGAATTTTATTATAGAATTTTAAATAATAAGTATATTTCTATACTTGCAACAATGTGTTTAAATAATGCACAATTTTTAATTTATATACCTTTCTTCAAATTTCAGTTGAGATAAAAATTTGTAAGCGATTTTTTTTTTCAATATCTGTTGATTTAAATGACGAATATTTATCGTAAATTTCGATTAACATAAGAATTTAATTTTTTATTATTAATTTATAATTTTGTTATGCATTTTTTTTTTCAAGATTGCTAGCGTATTTATAAATTCAATCTTTTTCTTTATATAGTCTTCTCAAGCTATCATTATTCTCTCTCCCTCTCTCTCTCTTCCGTANTCATCT
>NW_012130086.1:1290711-1316482 GCF_000143395.1 Atta cephalotes
TACGTTACGTACGTTACGTTTAATTTTAAATTTAAACTTAACTTACTTTTCTTTTTACTTTTATTATTACTTCTTCTACTACTACTACTACTATTCTCTCTCCTCCTCTCTCTCTCTCTCTCTCTCTCTCTCTCTCTCTCTCTCTCTTTTTAATTTTCTTTAATTTAAAAAAGAATTTAATTTCTAGCCGGACGATTTCGACGATCCTATATATGTAAAATGTCGAGATAAAGTTTCTCTTTAGTATAGATATGTAATAAGAAATTATGTAATTAGAAATTTTGCTTCGAGCAATTCAGACACGGTTGAATTAATCGTCGATTAATCTATAAGTAGCAAGTTAAAACGAAATGGTTACACCGTTATTAGGAATTAAGAGAAAGAGGAAGAAAGAAAAGCTATACTAATGAGCAAGTGTTGCTATTTACTGTGGTGACCAATGACGACGCGAGGCCACGACAACTTTCGAGTCATTCGGGTAATGTTGGCAGCGCCGGGTAACCTCGTTTCCGCGTGTCTAGCGTCTATTGTGACAGCTGTCATAGAGGAAAAGTTAAATGCTAGTTGAATCGTGATTGCGTGTAAACAATTCTTCCGTCGTGACCGTATCTTGTAAAACAGCCTCGACTTTGCGCCTCGTCTTGAATCCACGACCAAATTGTTTTCATTCTCGGCGTCTTGAACAACAACATACACGGTGAAGGATGACAATGGGCGATGAGATCCCGGTTACATCACTGGTTCTTCCCGTCATATTAAGGCCAATATTAACCAAGGTATCGGTTGAATATCTTTCCCAAAACAATCATGTCTTTCCCATAAATATTTCCATTTACATTTAACGTCTTATATTGACAATGAATAGTTATCTTTAAATGTGAAAGAATAAATGGAAAAAATTGTGCGCAATTGTATAGTGAATTGTTTCTTGTATTGGGCTTTGCACTTTTTGATAAAGTTTGATCAAGATTCTTATCAAGATTGTATCATCTGAATGTGTTTTCTCCCGTTTGTATCTTTTTTATAAATAATATTTTAATTTTCGTCTTGTTCAACGTCTTGTACAGAATAATTATCTTTTAATGGTAAAAGAATAAGTGGACTTGAAAAAAAAATTGTGGGTAATTGTATCTTGTGAATTCTATTTTGTATTATATCTTTGATTTTACATCATTAGATATAGAACCTCTTGTTATAAATGTCTGTCAAATAATAAACATGTTAAATTTTTACAGCTGGAAAGGCAAAATGTTATGGCGGCACAGACTCTGCGTGCGGCTCTCTCAAAAGCCGAGAGTTCGCATCCTGGAATTACATATGATTTAATTATGGGTATAATACGCAGAGCAGAGCTAAATCTTGATATGAATGAAAGTGTCTTACGGTTACAAGGCACTGCTTCTGATTACGATGGTAATATGTCTTTTATTTATATTTTATTTATCTTTTATTTATATAAATTATCTTTGTGTTTGTACATAATATTATCGTAGCACTATACTATCTACATCTGATTATTATTATTGAAAATAAGCAGATGCGTTTTGCCTTTGATTATAGCTGTGGAGTATCGCTCAGCACGCTCAGAAGATGCATTCCAAGAATTGAATCGTAAATCGATTTCTTTGAAGAGAATACTTAGCAGAATTCCCGATGAAATTACAGACAGGAAGACTTTTCTAGAGACAATCAAGTTTGTATAACATATTTTATATCTATAATTTTTATATAGAATTATATAGCTCTATCAATTATGCTTTCAGAGAAATTGCGAGTGCAATAAAAAAACTTTTAGATGCTGTGAATGAAGTTACTGCATTTATACCTGGTTCAGCTGGTAAACAAGCCTTAGATCAACGTAAAAGAGAATTTGTAAAGTTTAGCAAAAGGTTCAGTAATACATTAAAGGAGTACTTCAAGGAGGGGCAGTAAGTACACAGTGTCAAAATGACCAATCAACAAAAATAATAATGCCAAAAATTAGAAAAATATTCGCTACAATAATGACATAATTAAAAATTATCATTTTTTTTTTAATCGCTTGCAGAGAAAGAATGGAAATATAAAGAACAAAGAGAAAGAATATACTTTTACTCTTTAAGTTATTACAGTTACTCTTTAAGTTATTACACCAAGATTATAGATTTCAAAATTATTACAAAATGATTCAGAACATTGGAATTTATTTTCTAGAAAATTTTGTTTTCTTTTTAGTTGTGTCATGTCGTTGTAGCAAATGAAGAGTATTATTTATATTATATTTATATTTTAATTAAACAAAATTTATATTTTTTACAGAGCAAATGCAGTATTTGTGAGTGCACTGTACCTGATACATCAAACAAATATGATTATGCTCACAGTAAAGGATAAATGTGAGTAAACAGTTTTACAATGAATTTCCAGTGTTGTATGTGATAATATCACGAGAGTCAGCTAAACATTAATATTACAATCAGCATAACATCCTAATCTCACATATTCTATTATACAAGCAATGATAGAACCTAAATATCCGGTATAAAGGATTTAACGTCATTATGTTGTCGTTAATCGATTACATTATAGTTTTTGTTATAAATAAAATTTTGTTATAAAAAAAAATTGATATATAGATATATATAAAATAATAAAGATGTTGGGGTATATTATTCAACAAATTATATATTTATACTTTTATTTTGTGCCAACTCAAATGTCATATTAATCGTCAATTCTTATTATAATGGTATCAATAATAGTATTGTATATACAAGAAATGTTTAAAAACATGAAAACGACCTTATTGTTGTATAAAAATAATATATCATATATATATATATATTGTTTCCTTTTATCTCAGAACTCTAAAGAGTATAAAATTTAAGTAAAATTTATACAAATCTGGAGGTAACATTGAAATTCATTGTAATAGTGTTTAGTTTAAAATTCAGGATGAAAAATACATTTAGGAAAATTGAATCCTCATTTAAATAATTTTCAACGATCTGTTTATACTCTTTAGAATGAAATAAGGACAGAACGGTAGAAGTATGACAGAAAGGAATTTACTGCTCCAAATGTACAAGAAATAAAAATTACTTTATTGATAACAAATGTACACAAATTTGTTGTATTTCCCATATGGAAAATTGTGAATGGCTTGCCTATCTACATCCTCGTCGCATTAACAATGACGATGAATAACAGTAAGAATTAATGGTAATTATGATAATGAACATGTTACTGCAAAATGTACAAAACTCTTCAAGCCCGTTTGCTGTCAGAGAATACACGGACAATGCAGCCGACACCACTTATATTAAATACCTTTTCATGCCAAAGTAACAAGTGACTACTGCTACCTTCTGTCGGGATTTCAAAACCTCGATAAATATACTTCATTAGAACATCTATTAAGTCACGATCTAATTGTGCTAAACAATCGTCCACTTGATTTGACTTTATACTTAAAAGCACCTTTTGTGTTAAGTTTCGTGCACTGTCCTGCAAATAGAAAAATGTTTCATGTACTTGCTTATATGTATATATATATAGAAATTTATATTCAATAAAATACACATAATACTGTGAGATAATATTGGGTGTATTCAGCTTGCAATTAAGATATTCTTGATTTATTTATTCATAGATCTAAAAAGTCTACTTCAATCACAGGCAATAATTACTGAGCACTCAACTGTTATGTTCACTGAACACACCCATCAGGAACATGCTGGATTATCAAGCTTGAAACTACATATTTTTTCATAAATCGTATATGAACTCTAACATCTATATTGAAATTTGCAAGTGGTCTTCTTAGAGAATCATATATAAATCATAAAATAAAAACAAAAGCAAATTACGAAGTAATTTTCATTAATAAAATATAACATGCTCCTTTAATTGTGGATCTCAAGAAATTCTTAGTCACAAAATTTAAATCGATTTACATTAGAATAGTGACTGTTCCACAATTAATTTATGTAATTTTCAAGTACACGATGCCATTCCATTTAGCAAATCACAAGTCGCTTCACAAAAGGTGAATCACCGTCTCACAGTTTGAGGTTACCTTTACTTGCTGATTCTTACACTCCAACGGTGCGGACTTTAATACCGATATTAGAGCCTCCGCGTTCTTACCCTTGATAATTGTGTTAAGAAAAATCTCATGATGGAATTGTTGAAAAGTAAAGATTCTGCGGAATGTTAAAATATTGCAAAAGGATATTGGCTAAGAAGTGTCAAAATCTCGTTCTCGTCCGGACCGGTGGGCGCACCTACGCCGCCGTCCGCATCCTCCTCTTTGAAATTGTTGTCGCTGTATTGGTCTACGTCGATCTTACGGAATGCGGACGCTGAGGTGTCCTTCTTGCCGTCGTTCCTCGACATCTCGGTTGTATGCTTGACGTTTCCTGCGCGTTCACGTTCACGCCCGGCTTATCGAACAGCGACAACAGCGTCAACAGCGACAGTCTCGCCCAGTACTTAGATACGTTCGAATGCAGGTCGCGCGCATCAGCGCGTATCGGGCCGCGCCATATTGGCACCGATCGGCTCGTCCACATGAGTCCACATGAGTCTCTCAGACTTGATTTCTATGTATCGTTTTTTTCTTATCTCCAAACATGGGCTGTTTAATTCGGTGAATAACAAGAATAAATGCAGCAAGCGCGTCATGCGTGAAACGGAACGCAACCCAAGTCAATGATTGCGTTCAACAGAACACAACAGTTTTGCAACCGTTTTATGATTCTCTGCTGAAATCGGATCATTCCTCTTGATCTAAATGCATAAGCCAATCAGCGCGAAAAAACTTTCAACAATTGCAAAATAAACGTTTCTGTTGAACGCAGCCAATGTCATATATTGTAGCATACTTTATCCGAAAGATATCCTGGAAATATCTTTAGAACATTCATAGAACACAGAGACATCTTCTGGACATCCTTAGGACATACCTTGGAGGTCTGTGTTGTATGTTTATAGATAATATCTTCTATATGTAATATGCTATATTTTATATAATAATAATACTAAATATAACATAGAAACTTGTACTGTATGATTTGCTATATGAAGCTGCGATCTGATTTACACTTTCTTGTATTATTTGTTTTTGTTTCTCACCAACAAAGATAAATGATTTCAAGAACATTGAACGTGAATCAAATTGCAGCTCCATACATGGTAAAAGCTCTATATATGGTTGATTAATATTGCTATAAATAAAAATTATGCGTAAACGTGTAAAATCCTTTTCTATTAGCAAGCGCAAACTGTATATTATATATCCAATCTTAATATGTGACCTGATCTACAATGCATGCTAATTAAATTGTATTTTCACATAATAAATAAGAATCACATGGGAAAAAACACACAAAGAGCGTAGCAATTCGCTTGTACGAAGTGAGTCACTAAAATTGGACTCCAAAGTGAAAGTAAATGAAATGTATTTTTGACAATACAATTTTGTTTAAAAATTAATTCAGGGACCGCAGGCTTTGGAATTTCTTGGAAAATTATAATTTTGCGGAATATAGAACAATATGTAATATGTGAATGAAATATTTAACATTTATTTAAATATTGCTCTTACATTCTGAAATATTTTGGGATATTCTTGCAATATTATTTTGGGATTTTGGAAACATTTTACGAATTTCAGGAATATTTAGCGGTAACTGGGACACGCGTGTAATCAAAAATAATTCTAAAAGTATCACCTTTGATGCCATTAATCTTACAGCATCTCAAAATGTCTAAAATAAAACTTAAGAAATGATGAATTCTTTGAACAATTTTCTGTTTTACTTCAAGAGATTTTTCTAATTTGTCCATTAAAAATATGATTCTAAATCAATATTTATTTGTTATAATAGAAATGTGAATATGCAGATGATTCCTACAATTCTGCTACAACTCATAATTTTTTATCAGAAACGAAATCCAGTTCGACAAAATATATATATATTATATTAAACTACAAGATTTTTGTTTTAAATAACCTTGAAATTTTATATAAACATAACATGCACAATTTATTTATCTTTTTTTTCACACACGCACTGCACACAATTTTACATTTTTTTAGAAGACGATTTGAATCTTTTCCGAATATGAAAAACGGACTATTAATGGATGCGTTCAAGGAGACGCCTATTAGCTTTTTGTGTCAAGCTATCCTTGTTTTACGTTTAATGAGATCGATAAAGATAACACAAATAGCACTAATAGCGTTCAAACGCACCTAAAATCAACTTCACTTTGCATGTATTACAGACTTGTTTTATTGACCCATAGTTCATCGAGATTTCATTTTTGAAAAATTGTAAAATAATTGTATAAATACAAGTATGATAATCTCATAGCTTTCCTCAGTTCTAACATACGTCATGCTCGAGAGAGCTGACGTATGTTAGATTCTTAAAGAAGAACTCACTCGTGCATGAGGATGATGTAGGAAGTACGAACAGGAAATCAATATCTCTGTGAACGTGTGTGAAAAAGAGATAAACGATTTGTTCATAATTATGTATAATTTTCAAGACTAATGGCTCTTGTCTGGATGTTATATAGATATAATGATAAAAACAGGATAATGCATTTTTCACTGTGAAAACGCTGTTATTTTATCTCTTATTTCTGTGAAATAAAATTATAGTTGCGAAGTTGTCATTTATCGTGTGACAGCAAACCAGATTATTCAAAATTATGCAGTTTAATGATAGATTGTGCTGTAATTAAATTGCAATAATTTGCAATGATTTCATGCGCATTATGTGATTAAATATATAAGTTAGCTATAATAGTGTTGACTGAGGATCCGAAATAAACAAAAATTCCAATTTATTTTGATAGCAATTTGTACGAAATAAACGCTCCATAAATGACTTGGTCATTATATGCGTGAAATCACTGTTAATGCAACAAACATGTACGCAATGTGGATATCCCCAACCGCTTGTCTCTTACTGGTTTTTTTCCTGTATAAGGAAACAAGTCGGAAACATCAGATAAGAGTGGACAACTAATATAAATTGAAAAGCAGCTTACTAAAGACAGTCATTTGGTTATTCTTTCGAGTATTATTAAGAAGCTTTCCTTTAATTTCTATTCGTTCTTGAACAGATTGGATTCGATATCGCACGGATACAATCATGAAATATATTTTTGCACGTGAGTAACAAAAAATGTAGCTCTTGATTACTTTTTTTAAATCTACAAGATAACAAAAATTTATTCTCTTTTCATGGATACGTTTGAATTTGAGAAACGCATTTCTGATATTTTGTTAAGTCTTCAAATATTTAAAGAAAAAAACCGAGAGATATTTCTTAAGCTCTTATTTGATATTCTTCGAGATTTCTAAATTTGTCCGCGTTAAAAAATGTGCATATGTACGTTTGACATGTCGTTTTATTCGATAGTTGTGCAAGTATTGACTCTGATTTGGTTGGTCGCCTTGGCATTCCCGCAAAGAGACTGGTCGAGCAATGTTATTGATGACGCCATAATATTTGATAATAATGATGAAGCGAATAGCACCACGCAAAGGACAATAAATAATAATAATACTAATAATAATAACAATATTAATAACAATACTAATAATAATTGTCCATGTATCGCGACTGCTGAATACAACCCAGTATGCGGCACCGACAACGTAACCTATTGGAATATAGGAAGATTTAATTGCGCGAAAAATTGCAATCCACGTAAATATTACATTACTCCTATATATTATTGTTCTTTTTTCGTTATTACATTAAATTTACTTAAACTTTCTTAACATAAATTTCTATAAAACTTCTCTTCATTACTTCTATTTGATTATTGAATCGTTTATAATTTCTTATTTCGATGAGTAAATTATCTAATACGCTCAATATTTTTTAAGAACTTGAGATAAGAGTGATCAGAGCTTGTGAACCATATAGCCAGCTGAGCAGTAATTGAATACCATATGGTCCGCCATCACTTCCATATGATCGATAAACATGACATACAGGTAAAGATAAATGTTAATTTTTAACGTAAAACATTTTATCTTTTTGCCTTTTATTATTTTTTGTTCGTATAAACAAATGATAAAACTGTCATATTTGAAATGTTACAGACTTATACGTACAATTAGAGAACATTTCTGATATACAATCGCAAATCGTTAATTTCTGGTAATATCAACATGTCGCAAACTTTATGTATTAACGTAACGTTTGATGTATCTCATTACATTTTAAATGTATATATATTTTTAATTTGTAATTGCTGTTACGTTATGTAAAAATTACGGCTTATGAATATTTATATACTTATATTAAGTTTATACGTTATACATTAAAGTATATTTCTATAATTATATTAAATTAAAATGTAACATTTATATTACATTAAATTAGGGAACTAATTAATTATATGAACTCCATTATATGAACATTTATTTATTATATTTTAATATTATTGCGTCGATTATTTATTTACTATTAATTAATTACAACAATATACACGCACACATATGTCAGCATAGAAACTACAACTCTTAATTTTTTATGGTTTTAAAATACTGCGAGATACTGCACAATTCTATTGTAATTACTAATAACGCGACTGAAAAGATAATAATTAATCGATAGAATATTACTAACATTCTTGTATATGTGTGTGTGCAATAAGAATAAATAACAAATGAATGCTCACTTGTTGAAATGAGACAATTTGAATAAGCTACGACAAATTCTTAAAAGTTTTTTTTGTTAAGTGTACGGATAAATTCTTATTCAATATTCTAACATTATTGTTTCAACTTTTTGTTAGAAAAAGAATTTGAATAACAGCATCGCATGTTTTTTTTTTAATTTTAAAATATCTTTTATATTGTAAAGATATTTTTATATTGTAAAGATATTTTTATTTTTTAATGATAATTTTCACTATTTTTAATCTTTTATTTTCGAAAAAGTTTGAAAATTATACTATACAGCGAATAATATATCATTATATTGGGGAATTCCTTATATTTGCATGCATTGTAGACAGAACCGTTGGTTGGCAACCGGTTCTGTATAAAAGCAAGCGCAACTAATACTGCCAAACAGTACATCATTGAAGGTATATGCAGAATATCATCTTGGACATCTTGGACATCATACAACGTCGATTGCTGATCTTTTATCAAACTAATTTTAACAAAATGTTGTTTTATTTATTGAGTAAGAAAACTATTCTAAATATTTTGTACATAGCGTACTAAGTTCTTATACATCAATTAGCACTAATATTTCAATCATATTGAATAATTCTCAGTTGCTGCATCGCCGTTTGTCATTACTGCGTTTCCACAAGTAAGTAAACATTCTTTAATAAATGCTCTGTTATAGGGAAGAATATTTAAATGATTTTAGATATTTGTATACGCTGTCAAGAAGTATAATCTTTGTACTAATTGTAAGCACAATAATTAAGTGATGACACAGACACATGACATTTGTGAGTCAATTAATTTTTAATAATTAGGATTTCTTTTATGTAACGATAATATCTTTATTTTATGCTCTATGAATAAAGAGATTAAAACAAGAGATGATCGCACTCCTATTTGTTTATATTTTAATATTTAATTTTTAAATTCTGAAACGAATATCATAAAGTTATCTCAGTTATCTTGTATAATTTTGTTGAAAATAATATTTCAGTATTTTTTAAAAAAGTGTCGAATATTCTATTGTAATATTTGAAATGTAAAATTTGATAAATGTATGTGTATATCACAGAATAATGCACCTATGGAGATAGCTCAAGTAGATGACTTCACTTTTGACGGTCCAGTGGCTTCTGAATCCAATGGAAGACAAGAAATTACTTCAACATCCACAACAACTACCTCTTCTATACTTAACAATATATATAACGCATGCAAAATAAACTGTCCGGTAATTATAATTCTTTTCTCACTAAAATCAAGATAACTTTATTTCAAACAATTTTTAATTTAACAGAGAATTTTGTTAAATAAATTTTACATCTACTTTTGAAAAATAATATTGATCTCTCTCTCTCTCTTTCTCTTTTTCTGTATAATAAAATATCATATTCTTAGGTGACGAGTGAATACAATCCTGTTTGTGGTACGGACAATGCTGATTACACTAATCCAGGAAGCCTGGATTGCGCGAAAAATTGTGGGAGAGGTGAGATGCTTCATAAAAATTTTGATATTTAACGATATTTATTTTATTACATGACAAATATATATACGTAGTTATCTAAATCTAAAACTTCTTTATTAACGTGACAATAATTTCAAAGAACAATAATCTCAAACATATTTTCACTTTAATGCTAAAACAATCAAGCTAATTATTTAATATTTTTTAATATGTAAATATACTATTATTAAATATACTAGTTAATGAACAGTTAGTAACTCAATTATTGGACACAACAACAAAAATTTTAAATATTAAGCATCGAAAATAATATGTACAACTTTAAATAAATTCGTTATTTATAAATTTAATAAGGATGAATAGAGTCATATATATCATTAAAATTAATGTTTGAAATAATTAATTAATATTTAATTTTTGTCATTTTGCTTAATAATTAGGCCATGTCCATTAACTGATATTTATCTTACAATTAGATTGCTTTTATCAATTCTTTTAATTTATCTTTATTATTTATTATTACTTAGTGCTTGCGTCCTTGAAGTTATATTAAATATATTTGTAAATTGAATATATTAATGTACACTATTGTATTATATTTATTATTATATTTATATTTATAAATTTTTTTGTATATACATTAAGAAAAAAGGAAAGATTTTCTTATCTAAATCTAGATAGGAAAATTTTTTCTTTCAATAAGATAGAAGAAAGGCAATTCTTTTCAATATTCTCGATTATTCTAGCATTAATAAATTTTGCAATAGTAAAAGTAGATATTTACCGAGCATATATATTTACAATCTTTGTTTCTATACAATCTTTGTCCTATAAACTATGTAAAATAATAAAAACTTCTTTGCATAATTATAGTATAAAGTAGTGTAATTACAAATTTACATTACAATACTCAACACGTAATAATTTATATTTACAGACGTGGAATTAAATTATTATGGACGCTGTTCAACAAATCGAACTGGATAACAAATGATTTACATTATGCAATACAATTTACGGTAATAAATATTTTAATAAAATATTGATAAATGTAAGAAAAATATTTATACATTATAATGTATACATTTTAGTATGGCAATTTTCATGTTAGGCCTCACAATGTTAGGCCTATTGAATTGTTATTCGTTTGGCAATTGTAATATCCTGTATTAATTTGTTATTATTGAATTTCGGAAGTTTTATTATTGTATTCATTATTATATTTATTGAATTCATTATTAATATTCTTTTTCCTCCAAAAAAATACACAACTTTCCTAATTTTTCCATTAATGCTATAAATCTCAATGTTTCTTTGATGATTTATGTATGTACATCCGTCTTACTAAAGGTTCCGCAGCAGTCAGTATGTCATAGTTGACGTATTAACTCGCTCTTCATTTTTACTGAAATAAGCTTGCCACAGTAAAATGTACAATATAAGACTAAAAGATTTTAATTAAAGCGATTTTAACTTAAGCGACCAATATGTATAATGTAAAATAAGTGAATATTTTCGATAATCGCGCGGATCTTTATGTCTAATAATAATTGTGAATTTAATATAACTGTGAATTTTAACTGTGAATTTAATATAACTCATATTTCCGCTTATTATTTGAATCATGAGCCGATTATACTTTCAGTCTTAAAATTTTGTAGCCAACGTTTGTACAACTATTTGTAATATAAATTATTGTATAAACAAAATTTTGGTTTTTTTTTAGACTTCATTTTGTAACTCGAATCGAATTAATTCTAAGATCGATTGTATTCGAAATGCAGTAGGCAGAGCAGTCAAATAATCTCTATAATCGACTCTGCATATAAAATCATCCAAGCTGCGTCATCTCCCTTCGCACTAAAAAAACTGTAATCTATTAACAAAGCGAATCGGCTTGCTCATAGAAAATACAATGAATATTTGCTTTACATCTAATCTTGATAATGTCACGTTCAAGTATGATAATAATACGTACCAAAGTTCTACATAGGAATAATAGCCTTTACTATATTAGCACGTACAAGTTAAATTCAATTTAAATGCAGCTAGATCTTGCAATTTGCAGAAAGGCAGATCTATTTATACACTTACATGTTGTGGCACTGATCTTGTAAATACTCATCCCGATGTTACGTCGATGTTCTGTAAACTTGGTCTTATTCTTCTTTCGACTCTCAACAACACTTGATTGCCAAAAAGTTCGCCGTACAATATTACACGAATACATAATATTGTTTCCATGTGATTAATAAATATGACATATAAGTGAAGATAATTGCGATTTTTTAAATGCTGATAAAAAATTGTGTAACGTTATTTTATTCTATCTCTTTGCTTTATTATTTTTATACAATCATAAAATCGACGTGTTACAGACAACAGTGTTTATTTAGCAAACTTCATGTGTTAGTAATGTTGGATATATTCCATTAAATTTTAAATGTATGCATTTTTAACTTGTAATTGTTATTACGTTATGTAAAAACTACTTACTACATTTATACATATTTATACATATTTATATTAAATTTATGCATTGTATATACATTAAAATATATTTTTACTATACATATATTAATATTAAAATATAACATTTACATTACATTAAATTAGGAATTAATACCATTATTTGAATATTTACTTATTATATTTTAATGTTATTGTTGTTATCATTTACAGCCGACGTGGTTTCTGTTGTTTGCATAAAAGTATCATTTTCGTATTTTTTGCGTGCTGAACATGAATTCTGTAATGAAATTGCTCTATCACATTAGGTTTTTGAGAAAAGTGAGATTAAAAATGTTAAAATTAACATTTTTTTGACATATTTGTGATTCTTTTGTTAGCGATCAAGTAAATTTTTTTTATCTTTCGTTTAAACCATCTTGAAGTTATATCTTTAAAATATACTTTTTTATTGCTATATATTTTTTTTCACCGGGTTAATCTTTGCGTAGTTACATCAAGGAAAATATTTTGTGCCAAAAATGTTTTTGAAGAAAAAGAAAGAATTGCGTGATGATTTTTTTAGTAAGCAAGGTTTATAAGGTTATTAAATATGATGGATCAAAAATTTGTCATCACAAACATTTTTTTTTAATTTACTCGAAATTAAATGTTCTAAAAGCTCATTTTGCGTAAATTTTATTACGGTTCAAAGTAAAAATTGTCAATGAACAAAAAAAATTGAAATTATCCGATAACGAATATTGAATTTTTTATATGAACTGTAATAAAAATTTACGTCATACGAGTTTATAACTCACTCGATTTCGAGTAAATTTAAAAAAAACTTTAAAATTGGTTAGAACATTGCGCGAATTTTTTCTTACGAATGAAAGGAAATGCGAGGCCTTGAAATTTGATGTCGCTTTTAAATGGTAATTTGTTTAAATATACACTTTTTACAACTGTTATCAATGTTTCTGTAAAAAATAAAATAAAATGAAAATAAAATTTTCAAAAGAAATTAGCAGCGTTACAAGAATACGTATTGCGATAACTGACAACTGTCTAAATAAAAAATACGTAATAATGAATAATAATTTATTTATTGCAATGAATATTATAAGATTAAATTTAATTTTTCGAATTTCTCATATATTTAATCTCAAAAAGTCTGTAAATATACAAATTAAGTTTCTTGTTGAAACAGCTTAAGTAAAGTATTTTTATTTACATATGGATATAATTTTTATATTCGCCGATAACTTGGATAATACATTTTTTTAT
Organism: Atta cephalotes; assembly: GCF_000143395.1. Classification (NCBI taxonomy): domain Eukaryota; kingdom Metazoa; phylum Arthropoda; class Insecta; order Hymenoptera; family Formicidae; genus Atta; species Atta cephalotes. The sequence continues at coordinate 1,304,607 of NW_012130086.1, forward strand.
TTTCTTATTTCAATAATTAGTTTAATATTCTTTCCGCAGCATCAATGACAATTCTTAATTTGATTATTGATTGCAAGGTGACTTAATAATTTTTATCAGAATTCTACTTATCAGATATTAAGGAAGGCATTATCAATATGATATCTAAGTAGAATTCTGATAAAAATTATTAAAGTCGGCTTACAATTGTACTAATGAAAATAAAAATCAAGCGTAAGTCGAATGTAATGAGAGAGAAACAGAAGCGCAAACTTCTAGGAGATGAAAATTGAAACATTAAAATGTTAAAGTTTCGTTTACGCTTCTATTACTCTCCCTTCCTTCTATTACATCCATTGGATTTACGTTTCGATTTTTATTTTTCTCATGATAGTAATCCATAAAAAAGTTGAGTGTTGTCAATCACGTCGCGAAAAGAGATATCAAACTGATTATTGTGACAGATTAAACTACAAATTAACTTACGACGAAAGTAAAAAACAATTATCTACGTTATCGGAAAATATCAAAAAATATATCCAAATGTAAACACTTTACTTGAACTGCTTCAACAAGAAACTTAACTTATATAACTTACAGAATTTTTTAATTATATGAGATTATATGAGATTATATGAGAAATTCAAAACATTTTTTAAAATTTAATCTTATAATATTCGACGCAATAAATAATTTATTGTATTTACTTATGTATTTTTTATTCAAACAGTTGTCAATTATCATCGTAATACGCGAACCCTTGTAACACTGCCAATTTCCTTTGAAAATTTTATTTTCATGAAATTTATTTATAGAAACATTGATAGCTATCAGTTGTAAAAAGACTATATTTAAAAAAACCATTTAAAAGCAATATTAAATTTTAAAACGTCGTACATAGCTTTTTCCTTATGAGCGGAAAAATTCGACGTTTTAATTCTTAACCAACTTTAAAGTTTTTTTTTTTAATTTGTTCGAAGTTGAGTGAGCTATAAGCTTATTCTACATAAATTTTGATTATGATTTAAATAAAAGATTTCCGATCCAATATTCGTTATCGTGTTTTGACTTTTCTTACTTCGTTGGATCGGTAATTTTTACTTTGGACGTAATCAAAGTTTATACAAAAAGAGCTCATTTAATTTCGAACAAATAAAAAAGAAACTTTAAAATTGATTAAGAAGATTAGAGCGTCCGTGGACCGAATTTTATTCATAAAGGTTCCGCTGTGTCCCGGTGGCACGAGTTAAAATTATTCAAAAAATCTGAAAAAAATACGATGTTATTTCTTTAAAATATTGAATCACTTTAGAGAGTATCGCGATTAAATTTAAAAGTTGTTCAAATAACAACCAATCCACACACACACACACACACACACGCGCGCGCGCGCGCGCACATACATACACGCTCGCACGCATGCGCACACACACACACACACACACACACACACACACACACACACACACACAAAATAAATGTGTATATGCATGTACCTATACATATGTACATATGCTCTAATTACAATTAAAACTTTTACATAAATAGAAATAAAATTACTAAAACTAGTGAAATCATTACTATTACCTTAAAAATGTAACATCGTTACCCAATCATTAATCAATCAAATCAATACCCGAAAAATTAACTTGTAGCAGTAATGACGTTACAAACAAGACGCATTACTTGCTAATCCCCTCTTATATTGTAAACAGAACCGTTGGTAGACAACCGGTTTTATATAAAAGCAAGCGCAACGAATGCTGCCAAATAGTACATCATCGAATTTATATTCAGTATATCATCTTGAACATCTTGGACATAATATAACGTTGATTGCTGATCTTTCAACAAACTAATTTTAACAAAATGTTGTTTTATTTAATATTGAGTAAGAAAACGATTTTAAATATTTTGTATTTGATGCGAAGTGTTATTTTTATATCAATTAGCTAATATCTCAATCATATTGAATAATTCTTACAGTTGCTGCATCGCCGTTTGTCATTACCGCGTTTCCACAAGTAAGTAAACATTCTTTAATATGCTCTTTTGTAGGAGAAAATATTTAAATGATTTTAGACATTTGCATATGTTGTCAAGAAGTATTATTGTGACTTGTACTAATTGTAAGCACAATAATTAAGTGATGTTACAAACACATCATGATCGTTTGCGAATCGATTAATTCTTAACAATTTGGATTTTCTGTATGTAACGATAATATTTTTATTTTACACGCTTTGTGAGAGAGATTAAAACAAGAGATGATCGCACTCTTATACTTGTTTATAGTTTAATATTCTGAAATCAATATCGTAAATTTATCTGTATATAGTTTTATTGATAATAATATTTCTATATTTTCTAAAAAAGTGTCGAGGATCTAATAAGAGAATCTTGAAATTATTTGATAAATGTATGTGTATATCACAGAATTTGGATAACATACCTGTGGAGACGGCTCAAGAGCCAGTGGCTTTCAAATCCAATGGAAAGCAAGAAACAACTGTATTATCCACAAACGCTGATTGTGTTATACCTGAAGATAGAAATACCGATTGCATGAAAAACTGTCCTGTAATTATAATTCTTTTCTTACTAAAATTGCCGTAACTTTATTCAAAACAATGTTTAATTTAAGAGAGAATTTTGTTAAATAAATTTTAAAAGTAATCTGAATAATTGAATCTCTCTCTCTCTCTCTCTCTCTCTCTCTCTCTTTCTCTTTATATCATTCTCTCAATATCATTCTTATTCACAGATGAATAGAAACGACTGCAATCCTGTTTGTGGAACGGATGGTGTATCATACATTAATAAAAGTGAACTACAATGCATGAGACATTGTGGAAAAAGTGAGTGTGCTTCATAAAAATTTTAAAATATTTAACAATTGTTTTTATTTTGTGAAAGATATATGCGTAGTTACAATATAATTTTTTATCACCATGATTATGATTTCAAAGATAAGATACAACAATCTCAAACAAATTTTCATTTTAATGCTAGAATAGTCAAGCTAGTTATTTAACATTTTTAAACATGTAAAGTAAATGTACTAATTAATGAACAGTTAATAGATATAAAAGAATTATTTGAGCAACAACAAAAATTTTAAATATTAAGCTTCTAGTAATATATACAACTCTAAATAAATTCGTTATTTATAAATTTAATAAGGATGAATATGTTTAGAGTCATATATCATTAAAATTAATGTTCAAAATAATTAATTAATATTTAATTTTTGTCATTTTGCTTAATAATTGGGCCATCCACTAATTGATATTTATCTTACAATTAGATTGTTTTTATTAGTTCTTTTAATTTATCTTTATCATTATTATTGCTTAGTGCTTACATCCTTGAAATTATATTAAATATATTTATATTGTAAATTGAATATATAAAGGTATACTATTATATTTATATTTATATCATATTTATATTTATATATTTTTTTGTATATACATAAAGGAAAAAAGTCTTATCTAAATCTAGATAGGGAAGTTTTTTCTTTTTATATCAATAAGATAGAAGAAAAATAATTCTTTCCAATTCTCGATTGTTGTAGTAATAAATTTAATAAATTTTGCAATAACAAAAGTAGATATTTACTGAACATATATATTTATACATTTAACAATTTTTGTTCTATAAACTATATAAAATAATAAAAACTTCTATGCATAATTACAGTACAAAGTAGTATAATCAATTATGAGCGCCTTACAATGTTTAACACGTAATAATTTATATTTACAGAAGTATCGTTACTGCATAATGGAACCTGTTCATAGGACCGAACTGGATAACAAACGATTTGCATTATATAATATAATCCGATAATAAATATTTTGATGAAATATTAGTAAACGTAAGAAAAATATTTATACATTGTAATGTACACTGCTAAAAATATCATGAAATTTAATGTACTTTTAAGTTACACAGATTAAATTCAATTATATGATAAATTAAATTTTATGTATCTGCAACTGAAAAATATATTTGTGTATTTGTACATGAAATTTAATGTACTTTTCATAAAATTTTACGAAGTAAAGTTACTTATTTCATTTTTATTGACAATATTAAATATTTTTAACGTACTGGCTTGAAATTTGCTTGAAATTTTTTTTTACATGTAACGAAAACAAATTTCTTTTTTTTAACACTGTATACTTTTTAACAGTGTATACTTTTTATGGTAATTTTTATGTTGCAATGTTAGCCTATTGAATTATTATTTGCTTGGCAATTATAATTAATTTCTTATTACTGAATTTCGGGAGTTCTATTATTGTATTCATAATTATATTTATTGGGTTCATTATTAATTTTAACATTGTTTTTATTTCCTCCAAAAAATACACAATTTTCCTAATTTTTCCATTAACGTAACTGTAGATCTTAATGTTTCCTTATTACAAAAAAAAACTTTTCAGGTTCAATAGTTACTATTGGTGATGTTCCAATTACTATTGAAAACATTCTATTGAAACTCCACTAGGCATATTATTGAGACTCCAATAGTTACTATTGAGATTCCAATAGTTTATTAATATTGCAAGTAAACGTATAAATATGTGCAATATGGAGTTGATATTGAAATAATACATTTAATGACATTAAAAAAATTAATATATATCTAGCAATATGCTAAAAAATAGTTTAAAAATGTTAACAGATAGAAATATAATTTCAAAAATAACCCATGTAGCAAGCTACGTCATTTTGACGTCAGCTTGCTATCAGGGAATAATATATTATGAGTTACGATAAGAACATATTAATTCTGTTTTCATGTTATGTAATTTTAATTTTCATTTTTTATCTTTAATTTTTCGATGTTTTACTTGCTCGTTTTTTCATACATATATCGCTTTCATATCTTAAATATTTTTGTATTTTATAATTTATATTTTAGCACAATAATAAACACAACAATATGTATGTATACCAAGAAATTTTATATATAGTTTCTTCTTTCTAATTAAATTTTTATTGATTGATAGTAACCAACAATACCTATTCATCAATAGTAATTATTTATCAGGATTGGCAACGTTACCTCATAAAAATAACTCATTACTGTGACCGTTCTTTTTTCTAAAAAATAAGGAGTTTTTGCAATAACGTGAATTCATATACAGTGAACGCTAAAGTCACGTTATCCTTTTCTTAAGTAATTGTTAAGAAAAAGATAACCTGACCTTAGCATTCATCATAGATTTATAGATAAATGATATTGCAAAAATTCTCTATTAACTCGTTCCCGTTATTTGTTATTGAAATGCAAAAGTAACTCGTTACCGTTATCATTACTCAAAATAAAACAAGTAATTACTTCTTTGTTACTTTTTTCTTGACACAATAGAATATTACATGCAAATTTTTGCGGTAAATGTAAAAAAAATTCTATTTTTTAATAGAGAAATAAAACCCAAAAAATATATGTCTATAATAATTGTACGTTATTTTCATAAATGAAATAGATGCTGTCGTATCACATAATAAATACTGCATTTTTTGTAATTTTTACATTTAAATAAATTTATTTTTTGTATTATTTTTAATAAGATATTTTTAAATTATACGTTTAACTTTTAATGTACAATTTTCCTTTACTGTGTACATATATACAATAAATCATTTGTGTGTAGGTTAATTTCCATAATTTTTGCAAATATACAAAAATTATAAATAGATTCTTATATATATTTTAACATTTTTAAAAAACATTTATGAAGTTATATATTTAAAAAGAAGGAAAGAATGAAAAAAATTATTTAGTCAGGTGCAGTATTTCGAAGAAAAGAAACAAGATATGAATGATTCATTGTGAATACTCTAAGAGTAAAATTATACTATAATAAAAAAATGTTGTTTATAATCTGTATTATATACATATATTTAATTTGTGAGATATAACACAGAAAAAATTTTATTTTAAGAAATTAAATATATTGTAAAGATTATACCTGAATTAGTTTATACGTATGAATACAATGAAAAAAAGCGTTGTGATCGCGTAATTTAGACAGTCAATCAGAGTTAATGTTTTATCTCTGTTTTTTATGGTAGAGCTATAGTTACGATTAAACTTTTACGTAGTTAGAAATAAAGTAACGATAAAAATAACTAGTAGAAATCGTTACCCTAGAAATGTAATTGCGTTACCATGAACATTACTCAAAAGAAAATGTAACGTTACCCATTCGTTACTGAAAAAAGTAACTTGTAACAGTAGTAACTACATTACAAATAACGCGTTACTTGCCAATCCTGCTACTTACCAACAGTAACTATTTATCAACAGTACTAACTATTAGTTAAATAACTATTGGCCATTTTATCATTTATCAATAGGTTTTTCCCTAAAGGTATATATCTGTCCTACTAAAGGTCCGTAGGAGTCAATATGTCATGCATGACTGCTCTCCATTTTTATTGTGAAACAAGACTGTGCCACAGTAAAATGTACGACAATAAGACTAAAAGACTTTAATAACGACCAATATATGTATAATGTGTGCAAGAATTAAATAATAAACAACATAATAGAGATACTAATATCTCTGTTGTGTTGTTTATTATTTAATTCTTGCAATTACAAAAAAAGTTATTCATAATTCAGAATTGAACAATGAAATATCTTTATGGTTACACGGGACAAAGAACTTCGTCGTAACTAGTAAGACGATATATATTTTTTAAATACATTTCGATAGAAATGTTTTTAATGGTTGAATATAATCTTTTTATAATAATAATTTTACAATAAAAAGGCTCTAAATTTAATAATAAAAAAAACTTAAGGAAATTTGCTAATGAGAGCCTGCACCAAGTGTTCAATGTGATAATAATGATTCATGTATTCATAAAAATAATTATATATATATATATATATAATTATATATAATATTATATTATATAATAAATATTAAATATATATATAATTACAGACATCAATATTACGTCCTCTTCAAAATGCAAAAAATATAGTCCTTCAGAAATTGAACAGAATTGAATTCATTTGATAAGTGTTGTCAGAAGTGTAAAATACATTGTTAAGCTGTAATTTTCGTCAAGACTGTAATCTTCGTCTGTTGTATCTCGTCGAATACTCAAACTACCAAAAAAGTTACTTATAATACTATATTATATTATATTTTTGTGAATATGAATCATTATTATCACATTGAACATCTGGTACAAGCTCTCGTTGGCAAATTTCTTTAAGTTTTTTATTGATAATTTTTTTAATTTGACTTTTTAATTGCACTTTTACAACTCTTTAGTTTGTCAACACTCGAGGAGATCTGGAGTTTAACGTCGAACGGCGAGTGTGACAAATCGTGTATGCGGGACACAAGTGGAATCCGAATTCACATCGAATTCAGATCCACAGATCGCGAGTCAATCGCACTGAGAGCGGCGAGCTATTTGGCGAATTGATACATAAGCAAGTATTTCGCATCACGAAACACGAGTTATTTGAAATAACTTTTTTATTCAACAAATAAAATAGCATTTTATTAAAGTTTATCTGTTAAAAAGTTTTATCTATTAAAAAACTGTCAACATTGCATAAATGTTTTTAAAATTTTAAAATATTGTTATTCTTTACACATATTATTCCTTTTAATATTTCAAGGTCTTCCACTGTTACATAAAGTTTGAAAATTAGCGTGCAATAAGTATAATATTAGCACTTTTTTTATTTATCATACGCTTACATGCATTACGAATATAATCACCAATTGGCAACTAGTTCCATAAAAGGAAGCGCAACATAATACTGTCAACAGTAGTCATCGAATTTCTGTTAGTAGATTACCTTAGACATATAAAATAGTATATAACATCGATAATTGACGATCTTTGATTAGGCAAACTTTAACAAAATGTTATTTTACTTGTTGTTAAGTAAGAAAATACAAAATATTATTTCAAATATTTCATGCATAATGTGAATTGTTTATACATTAGTTAATTGATTCTAATATCTTCATTGTATTGTATAATTCTTTTTATTAGTTGTTGCATCGCCGTTTCTTATCAGCGCGATTCAACAAGTAAGTGAATATTCTTTTATGCGATCTCTTGTAAGAGATATATGGATAAATATTTAAACTATTCAACAAGACATTTGAATATGTTATAATATCAAAAAATATAATCATGTTCTATATTAAGCGCAATAAGCTATGATACAGATATATCATAATGTTTGTAGATCGTTTGAGTGCTTAATAATTAATATATAACAATGATATTCTTATTTTATATGTTCCATATGAATAAAAATATTATAATGAAAAATTTGCATACACTCTATTCATATTTTAATATTTATTTTAATATTTTGATCAATCAATATCGTGTAAAGTGTTTCGTATAATTTTGTATTTTTGGAAGTAATATTTTCGTAATATTTTCGAAAAAAAAATCGGGAATCTAATATTCGAAAGTTTAATTCGATAAACATTATAGGATTTGGATAACGTAGTGAAAATAGTTCAAATGGATGCTAACAGTCCAATGGCTTATAGACAATTTAATGGAGAGAAAAGGGATGATTCATCCCCAACCTGCAACTCTAATGACCCATTCAATAAATGCTTGCAGGAATGCTTTGTATAACTATAATTTTTTATTAAAAATCTTTTACATCTTTTTTTGAAATATAAGTTTAATGTCAAATCTATAATGTCATTCCTTTGACAGATAATATTGGTTTACGATCCTATTTGTGGAACGGACAAAATTACTTACATGAATCGATCACAACTAAAATGCGCGCAATGTTGTGGAAAAAGTAAGATACTTTATTAAAATTTCATTATATTTAAGTTATTTATTATTTACATGAAAGACACATGCAGTAGTAACAAACTTTTTGTTAGTGTAACAATGATCTCAAAGACTTTTTTAGTTTATCACTAAAACTGGTTGTTTTAATGTTTTCCAACAAGACAAAGAGATTCTTTTTGTCAATTCTTTTAATCCGTCTTTATTATTATTATCATTCAAATCTTTGAAGTTACATTAATTATATTTTTGAAACAATTAAATTAATAGTTACTACAATGCAAATTAAAATTACAAACATTACTAAAATTATAAAAAGAATTTTCTTTTTTACATACAAGATGAAAAATCATTCTTCTAAATATTCTCGAGTCCAGTATTAATGAATAATACAAATATTAATTTACCAGTATTTAATAATATTTGTACTAAAAAATATTAAAAAATGATGAAAAATCTTATATATAATCAGAACGTAAGAAAATGCAAACAATGTGATTAAAATAATCAACATACAATACTTTTTGTTTACAGATGTAACGATAAAATATCCTGGAAACTGTACAAACTGCAACTGAATAACTTATAGTTTTCATTGTAATACAATTATTATTATAATAAATGTTTTAATCAAAATTAGCAAATGTAAGAAAAATAAACAGAACACACACCATATATATATAATGTAATAAATATATATAATATTATATGTATTAAATATCTTTATTTGTGTGCTTTATAACAGAAAATAATAGTTTATTGATTTTTTCATTTTGATCTTTATATTGTGAATGATTTTAAAATTAACGTTATGGTATTTTATGATATTTAAATGTTATTATTGTTAACATATAGATAGAATATATCTAAGTATCTCATATAAAGTATATAAAATTATAAATAAATATATCGTCTAGACAAGATTTTTGCTCCTTATAGATCACAGGTCTGATAATTATAGCGAAATGATTCCAACTATTCCAAGCTTGTACTGTCGGAATGCAGAAGGCAGAGCGATTTCTCTAAATAATCGATAATTTACGCAGACGATATCTGAAATCGTCGACATTGCTATCACATCTCTTTTCGCAAAAAAATCGATTGAATCAAATCATTCACAAAAACAGCCGAAAATATAAAGAATATACCTGTTTTACGTTTAGATCTCGTTACATCATGCCTGATTGCCAATAATACATTTCAAAATTTCACGCAATCGATCTTCATTATACCAATACATGCAAGTTAAATTCAATTCAAATGCAACTAGATCTTGCAATTTGCAGAAAGGCAGATCGATTTATTTACTTAGTTATGTTATGACAATGATCCTGTAAATACTCATCTCGATATGTCGATGGTCTGTAAACTTGCGATCTTGTTGCCTCTCGACAACGTCTGTCGATGGATGGAATCATTGATTGACGAAAGCTTGCCGTACGATATTATGCGGATGTAATTGTAAATAAAAAGAATATGAATAAAACAAATAATATAGGAAGTAAGACCGCTATTTTTATCGTTATTTTTTATAATAACGATTTGGTAATGACATTGCAATTTTTTTTTATACTAAAAATAATTAATTAAACGCTAAGATTGGGAGAGTTACTTTTGAAAAGTAACTCGTCCATATTACACCATATTACAGATTGTTTATTTATTAAATAAATTTTAACTTTTCATTTACTTTTAAAAAATAAATTTAAAGTTGAATTTACAATAGCATTCTTAATTGTCACAGACGACATTGGAATTCGATCCTATTTGTGATACGAACAACGTTATTTATAGCAATCGAGGAAAATTGCATTACGAGCAACGATGTGAAATAGGTAAAATACTTCATAAAAACATTTTTTTTATTTAACAATTGTATTTATTTTACTATATGAAGGATATATGCACGGTAACAATACAAAACAAGCTTTCTATCAGAGTGATAATGTCTCGAAGACAAATTTTTCATTTTAAAATGATTAAGTTAGTTGTTTTAATGTTTTTCAATAAGTCACATAGTTTCTATCAATTTTTTAAATTGCCATTATTATTATTATTATTATCATTATTGCTTAAATCTTTTAAGTTATATTAATTATAGAAAAAAATTGATATTAATTCATAAATTATGAGGAAAAAAGATAAAATTAGATAAGATAATTTTTTCTTTTCTTTCATATATATCCCATATATACGTAACATAAAAAGAAAACCATTCTTCTAAATGTTCTCGGTTATTCTAGCATTAACAGATTTTGCAACAACAAATATATTTGCCGGACATATTTATACATTTAACAATCTTTGTCCTATAAAATATACAAAATAATAAAAAATCTTACATATAGTTATAGTACAAGGCAGTGCGATTGCGAACGAAGTAAAATATATTCTCAACATACAATATTTTATATTTACAGACGGTAAAACCGAAAAATCGTGGAAAGTGTACAACAAACGAAACTGGATAACTTAGAATTTTCATTATAATATAATTTATGATAATAAATGTTTTAATGTAAGATTGGCAAACTTAAGAAAAATAAACATATAAGAATGATTCAATGAACAAGATTCTTTTTGTGTGAATATAAACCGCGACATTGGTTTTTATACTGAGTGACAGATAGAGATATCTGCCACTCTTTGTTCGAAGTGTTCGAACATCGTGACAATAACTACAGAAACAATTTCCACGAGGCTACAACTATGTCGAGCGTGAGTAGATGTCCTTACTTGTCACTCAGCGTAAATACATCTACTAACATTGATTTGTATTCAACACAAAAAAAGTTTTGTTCATATCTGAATCACTTACACATATATATATATATATACATATATATATATATATATATACTCTGTAACGTATGCATAATATGTATGTAACAAACATAATTTGTTTTATAAGACAAAAATAAGAACTTACTGTATTTTATTTTTACATAATTCTTTTTATAGTTAAATTAAATTTTAAAATTAACATAATACAACATACAAATAAATTAATAATAGGTCTTTTATGAGATATTTAAATTAGTTAAAATTTAATTAGTAACAAAAAATAATATTATTGG